>NC_092212.1:5019413-5040449 GCF_043381705.1 Parasteatoda tepidariorum | reverse complement strand
TCACTGATAAAAGAGAAATAGAAATAAATTATGTTGGTTAACTTACTTCTTATTAAAAATTATTGCTCTCAGGTGATTTTTAATTAGAATCAGGCATGTAGTACTTCTAAGAATTTTTGAGTTCTGCATGTATGTAACCACTACCCGAATGAACAAAGATGGTTCTTTCTCAGATAATAGTTGTTGGTTACTTACTTTGGCATGCAAAAATATTTCGTAACTGCTTCGAGTAAAAGAAAGCAGGTTAAAATTTACAATAACGACAATTTATTCCATCCGCTTCCGTCCATGCAAGTTTTCTTTCCGACAAATTACAGTCAGTGTAAAATGAATACATAGTAAATAATAAACTATTTTTTTAGTGAAGCAAACACAAAAAACTTCTCAATAAACAGAAAAAACAATAGCAATAGAAATTATGCAGCACAAAAGCAATGTTTCTATTATTGCTGCAATACAAAAGAAAATGGAAATCAGCTGCGCATGTTTTGGAATATGAGATTCAATAAAAAGCTTTCTTTTAATATTAAAATGAAAGTTATTATATATATTTCTGAATGTTCTTCAAATAGAAACAAAGTACCAGGAAATAGACTTCAGCATGGAATGTTCTTTGCATTGTTTTAATCATAACTTACCATTCATTTAATCCGAGTTGCGTTTTATTTACGCAGTTTTATTTAAACAGCTATTTTTCTCATATTTAAAGATAATGGATCTCAGCAAAATCTAAAGATAGCAGGGCACAGATATTACATTAATTTCATATTATATTAGGATTACTGTGATCAAGATGCTAGTTAATGTAATATTAATGTGTATGGTTTTCAACATTGTTCGCGGTTTCAGCCTTCCAAAACCCCCACGTTCCGACCTTAGAGGAGACATAAATAAAATTTTTAGGAAACATTAATAAAATAAAGTAAAATAAAATAAAATTGTAAAGAAACAAATTTACAAATTTTTTTAAAATACAGAGGGTGATTCCATATTAAAAGGATAGTATAAAATTATAACTTTGCAGTTTTTTTAAGAGTATTAATAAAATTATTATGCATTCAAATTTGATACCAAGATATTTCTGAAATAGATACAAATGCTTTTTTCTAAAATATATGAATTAATTTCGTGCATGACGTGCGGGGCAATACCATGGAATCGCTATTATATCTGTCAGCTTCTGATTTGTTATTATTGTATATTTAAAATATAAAAACACTCTTTGAATTTTAACTTTTAGTTGTTTTATGTATATATATATATATGAGTTGAAGAATTATTTTATAGGTACTTACGTATTTTGTCATTAATTATATTATTTTTTAAATAGGATTTCGAAGATTTTGAAGCTGCCAATGAAGATGATCGGCTTANTCCTCTGCTTATATATTTAGAATGAAAAGAAATATCAATACCAGTTAATTACAGAGAAAATAGGGACATAATCTCAAGTTAATTATAGAATTAATAAGTGTAAACAAATTATTAGAAAATTTACTAAAATATACTGGTCATAAATATCGTTTTTGCTATACAGAGTTGTTTATATAATAATTATTTTAAAATTATTATATAAACAGCTCCTGTCCTTTAAATAATATACTTCTTGTATTACACTTCTTAACTTGTTTCACTGCAATTCTTCACTCAAATCCTTTCTTTAGTGGTGGAGTCTAATTTTTAAATATTCCAAAATTATTGATTTCATTAGCAAATTTCTGTGGTTATCTAAGGCTGAATAATCGAAAATATGATCATTTAGAGAGGTAAAAATGGATCTAGAGTTTTATTTTACCTCAAACAAACAACTATTAAGTAAAGAATTCAAACACTTCATTTTTTTTAAATTTCCCAGTACTTTGATTAATCCTAAATGTATTTTCTGCAATTTTGCATAATTTTGTTACATCAACAGAGGGAGAAATTGCGCCACCTCTGTTTTTTCGTTTTATTAACAAGCTGTCTGTTTCAGTTGTTGTGAGAGACACATTGCAATCAAAACATTTTATTTTTTATTTTATAGTTCTAACGATAAACCCAGCGATATATGAAACCACATTACAAGTATATTTACTTAAAGTAAAATTTTGTTAGAAGCAACTGATATAATTTCTTCGGCTTTCATATCGACATTCACTGCATCACGATTAATTCTTGTCTCAAAACAATCATTTTTCATGTTAAGATTTAAAATATTAGTTGAATCTAAATTTAAACAATTTGAATTAACTGATGTCATAACATCATGCTGACAGAGAAGTCGCTTATACGCTGCAGTGAACTGTCTTGAAGAAGGATTATTATTAAACCCACCCATAGACCGAATGGCACTAAAAAACATATCAAGTTGGTCTTGGGACAATTTATACGTCAGTAGGATTCTTAAAACAGGAGTTAGGGAAGCTAAATATGTATTGTAAATATTTTGAAGGCTTTTAAAACAGACTAAAATGCCTATAAATCCAGTTTTTATATTTGAATGAATGAGCAAAGGGCCATTTGCTGCCGTTCGAAATTCTCGGATGTATCCAATAGCAAAGTTAATGAACTCAAAAATTTTATTATGGTTAGCAACTGTTAAGGGGGCTTTAAAACCTTCACTTAAAAAATTTCGACTGTTCAAAATGTCAAAAACTGTATTCATAATGTTCATTGTGTTCATAAAGTTCACTGTTGCCTTGCATTCCTTAAACTGATCGAGTTTCAAATCATCTGCCACAAGTTCAAGGGCATCAGCAACGCTGTTACACAAAGTTTGCACAGCTAATTTGACTTTCATTTTCTCTCTATGCCATTCGATGTGTCCGATTTTCAGTTTATTGGCTACACGTAAGCCTTCACTTTTTTGCAATTTATGCAATTCAGCGATGAACCTCCATTGAATAAGACCATCATGAGGATGCCACATAGAACCCTTTGAAGCTAAGGCATTTCTCACATATTTTATCATATGGCATGCATCTAAAAGAATGTTAACATCTTCTCCTGTTATTGGATGCTTAAAATGAGATATCACTTCATCTCTAGTAGCATCAATATTTGCACCCAGATAGTTAGAGCTGGCAATATTTGAGCAAGTACCATCAAAAGTCAGTGAAATTACTATAACACCAGTATCAGCTGCAAAAGAAAGGCATTCATTAATTAAATTAGCTTTTTCAGAAGCTGGCAAGCCATTGATGAAAAAATAGCAAATGGGAATTTTCCAACTCCCATTGACGCAATTTAGTATAAAGGTTAATGCTTCTTTTGCCACTGGCATTTCGTCATCATCCAGTTCGATTCCGAAATCTACATATCCGCAAAAGTTTGATCCATCCCATTCAACATGTCTTCGGATGGCGATACTTAAAACACACAAAACTACAGAATCTGTCTTTGAAGCATCCTCTGCTTTTGCTTTAAGTGAGGCTAAAGCTTCTTGCGTGAATCCTGGGTTTGTTTTTAGGGAACTATACCATTTTCTAATGGTTAGAGGATGCGGTAAGCACGTGTCAAAAGTTTTTCTGACAAATTCATAAGCTTTTGCTGACTGAAAACTTAATGTCAGCGCAAATTTCCTCAATTCAGTGCTGTATTTTTGCATTGAAGTTTCTTTTCTAGATATTATTTCAGCGGCAGGTCCAGGTAAAGATAGCTGCATTTAAAGAATTTTATTTTAAGAATATTTGGTGAGGGAACCTTATTACATTAAGAAATATTGTGAATGCATAAAGTTTAAGAAAATTACATACTCGAGTCTAATTTTTAATTGTATTTTTCAGTTAACATCTCAAACAGTAGAGTAATGCTAAAAAAATATTATGAGTTTAAAAGTGATTAAAACGTTGGTTTAAATAGAAATATACAGAATATCAACAATATTTGCTTTCAAAATTAGTAGAATTTTCAATAAGACTGTTAATTTAAAAAAAAAAAAATACTTTGATGCACATAAAAATAAAATAATTAAATTTATCTAGTTTTATAAATTGAGCAATTATTTTTGTGTGTTGATAACTAATAAAAATGACAAATTTTGAATTATTTTAATAGATAGATAGTTTAAACTAATTTTTGAAAAGTGAAAAAAAAAATATGCAATGAATAAATCGTAAATCTCATTTGAAATATTTATTTTTAAAACACGGCTAGCTTAATCTGTAATAAGAGCTTCTTATTTTACACTTTCTAAAATTTCTTCAAGAGAAGATATTCTTTTTCTAAGCTTTTATTCCTTCGACTGATGTCTTTGATTGTATCATTTTTCTGTTTAATTTGTTCCTTGGCTATTTGTAAAATTTTCTTTGCCATTATGGGAGAAGTCACATCTGTATCAGAGAAATCTCCAAGGTAACATTTTCTCCGAGAAGGTCCTATAATAGAAATATACAATTATGACTTGTACAACGTGTATTTAACTTCGCAAATTACAGGTTAAATTTTAGCTTCTTAAAGAAGTTCATTTTAATATTTATTTATCAGCTGTATTAATAGATTGGACATTGTCGTCCAGTTTCCTCCGCTTGTAAGTTGACTTCTTTTTGTGTATATGTAGAGGGAAATTAAAAATCGTAGGTACAACATCTCTTTTTAATCAAGTGCCTCCAAATCTTTGTCTATCAAATGAATCCGCAGTAAAATGCTTAGAGCATAACACACTATTATTGGATGCTGTGAAATCCTCACTGTGGACATTTACTTCCCATACTTTTTGTCTTATCTCATCTTTAGGAAATCTACGTATAAACAGTTTGTTATTAATACTGGGTGGTTTTAAAATTATTATTGGACAAATAAAATAATAAAGCTACATGCTGAAAAATACGTAACAATTTTTTTAAAATCAAATTAAAGTTGAAACTATTAGCTGAAATGATTTGAAGAAATTTCATAATACACTGCACATTCAGTATCTGTTTTTTAAAATGCAAAATATGTGTGAATAAAAAATTAGCAATTTTATATTTGAGTTAAATAATTATGTAAATTGTTACTAAAAAATTAATTTAAAATAAAATGAGTGTCTCCTATTAGTGTAAAGAAGAATTATTAATTCAGGTTCAGATCGATGGGTCTGCTTGTCCATGAAGTAAAGGCGGACGGTACGTAATGCTTACCACATTGTCACTATTATGAGTGTTGATAATTAAATTGTGCAAGCTTAACCTTCATGACTTTTAGTCACTCAGCGGGCTATTGTGAGAATGCTTTGCTTTAAGAATTGTTAATACTTTACTTATCTTTTTTTTTAAATTTTTATTATAAAAACACTTAGTTAAATTTTTAAAACATGATTCCTTAACATTTATACATACCTTATAATGAAAACCTTTTATAACTGAATTTAGTCAATGAATATTTTTTTTTACTTAAATTACGTATAATAATAAAAAAATTTAACAAGACTACTAAAATGGAAATTTTCAATTTTTTTATTCAAATATATATGCATATATATATATAGTGATGCTATGAAAAAAAAAATTTATCTTATAAATTGTGTTACAGCACTCATCGAGAATAAAATTTTAATTTTTTAAAATTATTTTTAACAAATTGGTGGCATATTGAATGCAAAGAACCTTTAAAATAGTATTTAAGCATGTATAGTACAAACGCAATTTGAAACATCTCCCGTGCATCGGAAACTATGTTTAGTATAAAAATGCTATGAAATTAATCCAAATCGAATGAAAATCGATTAAATTTTAGAGTTTTAAAAGAAAAAAACACCATTTAAAATTTTTACAAGCTTATTAAATACACATTTTGTTATGCAGGTCAAAATGTGCTGAATTTTTCTCATTTATATTGGGGGCGTTGAGACTAAAAGCACGTTTTTGATTAATATTGGGGATAATATTTATTTGTATAGCCTATATATAATATTTTGTATAGCTTGTTCTTAAATTAATAAATTTACTTTATAAAGTTTGAAAATAAGTATTTTAAAATATCTAAATAAATCTCATTCTCAATTTAAGAACTGCTCTTTTCGTTATTGTTTATTTCAGACTATTTTAACTGGTACTTTTTTTTTCAGTTCAGGTATGCTAATTGAATTATTTCTATTAAGTGAATTAGGTTTTCTTTTTAATTTGGATGGAAAGCATTTAGTTTCAATTTATGAAAGTAAACAGCTACTTTCATTCTAGTTTTGAAAACATTAATTTATAAAAACTATTATAAAATAATCTAAAACTAAATAAATGTATATTATTTGTATTCTAGACTATGGCTGGGAAATGATCTTTAAACTATGATGTAAAAAAATACATAGGACAAAAAATATTGCGAATTTCTGTTCTAATTGTTATTTGTTTTGTTCACATATTTCTTAAATCGCCATTTTTTATTTTATATTATATAACAGTCGTTGATCAGCCGACCAAATTTTGAGTTTACGACTACCTAACCTATGTTCCTTGAGATTTTGAACCCAATCCAGAAAACAAGGGAACTATTNATATATATATATATATATTGGTATACAATTCATCTTTTGCATAATTTTTTTATAGTTTCAGTGTTATTCATAATTTTTCTGATAAAAACAGAATATTTTATTTTATTTTTAAATAAATATTAATATTTCTACATGTTGCACAATTTGTATTCTAGTTTACCTGCCATGCGATAATAATTTAATTCAACCAATGCATACAATTAACATTTTAGTGATTTAACATAACATGATGAAAGTATTTAAATTAAAATAGCAAATTTTCGTTTTGTTATTTGTCACTTTATTTTATTTAAAAAAAAAGCATTACGAAATTCCATGTAAGAACATACTATCCACCATTTGTTTGAAACATTGATAGTTCTCAACAGCTATTTGCAATTTTATATTAAAAAAATTAATTGATAGTCAAAAAAAGAATTATTCCTTTTTTATTTCTCGAAATCAAAATAGAATACATATAATAATAACAATAAATAGCCACACCTTTTATAATCCTAAAACAATTATTTAATAATATCGCCTATTATTAATAATTGAACCTATAATAACCTAGTTAGTATTTTCCAGAATAATAAATGTACAGTAATAAATATAAAATTTCCAAAGTAAATATGAATATCCAAAGAATTTTTCCTATATAATGAAATATTAAAAATTATATTCTTCGGCTTTTAAATTTTATTTAATAGCGGAATTTTTAAAAGATAATTGTATTTTTGATCCAAAAAAAATTTTTTTTTTGCATGAAATGTACTAAATATATAATTAAATAATTTAAAATGTATAATTAAATTCGCTTGAAATTATTACAAACATTATTTAAACGCATCAATAAAAGTTACGCAGCGAAAATGAAAAGCGATCTGTTTGCAAACATTGGCGTGAAAAAAATGCGCCAAATCCGATGCACGTGCTTCATCAGAAAAGGAGTAAAAATATCAGAATATTTATACCAATATGAAATTTAATTGTAAAGAAAATGCCCATCAATGTTAACTACATTTTAATCTATTAATTTAAATAAAAAAAAATTTAAAAAATTGCTATATTGCTAGTTAAAAACCAATTAAATTCATTCCATAACTTGACTTGCTGACATATAAATTGCAAATAAATGTTTATAAGTGAATATAAAAGAATAAATATCTGATTTGTGAAATGTAAAAGGTCCTCCTTTAATGAATTTTTCGTTACATCCAAATGCACAGCAGTATACCACCATTTTTTTTTAAATTTTATAGTTGAAAACACAGTTCATCAATCCACCTCCATAGAAAAAGGCTGGGAATACGGTTTACTGGAGGGAAAATCGTCCAGGAATCACGTGACGATGTTCTTTGCAACGAGGGATGGGGGACTGGTGCTCTCAACCTAAATTACTCCTCTAAGGTTCAGACGATATCAGGGAAGTGATACACTTTGGACCTTGCAGGAAATGGATTAAATGTATTTCTTGAGATTAATATAATTTTTAAACGTAAGTTCAACTGGTCGACGCAACCCACTGAATTAATTCTACCCCAGTTTTCGAAACTAGAGTTTATGTACGTAACATAATTAGAGAGTTTCGACTTGCAGCTTCAAAATTTTCCGAAAACTGAAAGTATCGCAGACGGTCGTCACAGATAATGGAAACTTTTCTAAAAAACGCGTTTCTCAATCCTCGTCAAAATCGTGTTAACTGTTTCGAGTTTCACATTGTTTTGATAATTTTTAATGATGTCAAAGAAGTCGCTAAACGTCATAAAACTTGGGTATATAAACATTTTTCTTAGTATGTATGCAAAACCTTCTACTTACGGTAATTTCTTAGAAAATAATTTGTCCTCCTATAAAGGTAGATAATCCCTAAGATAATACATTCCCTCAGCCAATGAGAGGTTAAAATCATGAGTCGTAAATCTCTAATTCGACTTAAATATGATTGAAAGGGAATGTTTAATATGTGGTCAGTATCTAAAAGAGTAGTGTGCTTACTAAGAAAACACTTGCACTGTTTAAAAAAAATTTCCATCCAAATTTTATTTTTTATTCAGGGCTGGTGTGGTGATGAAACTGCAAAATTGTAAATACAAAAAAAAAATAATAAAGCACGGAGTAATTCGAAACATTTTCTTTTCATCTCATTTACCTTAGACATTTTAAGTAGTTTTTTTTCTTCAAAATTTTCAAGAAAGTTCTTAAATTTAATAACTAAAAACAATATAAACATAAATTATAATTAGTAAAATATTTCTAATGCTCGAGTTTCTTTAAACAGTTAGAAAATTCACACAAACTGCATGTAATTGTTAGAGGTGACACTAACACACCTTTCCAGCTGACCCTTTCTCTATAAAAACATAAAACTCTCAACAAAAATACATAACTGTTATAGTAAAAGCAATACAAAAACATAGAACTGTTATTGTTAAAACAATACAAAAACATATAACTGTTATTTTAAAGAACTTACGTTTTAGCTGCAGTAGTACTTTAACTTCTAAAAATAGCTTGGACTATCCCATTTTAATTACTGTGTACCAGCTTGTTTGGAATGTAAATGCGGTTGGTGCACAATGCTTAGCACATTATCTTAGCGACCCCATGAAACTTTACTTGATGCAAAAGAGATAAATTTATCAAAACGTGAAATCATAGCTTAAAAAAACAGTTTGCTTGCTTATAACCTTGAGGCTAATTTAAACAACCTATTTCTATTTTCATCCTTACTTTAATGAAATTGATTCAAAATTACTTTTCAAAATGCGTTTCGCAAAGGGAATGAATTTTATCTTACATTGTAACTTCAAGTACGAATTTCTTTAATTTCTGTTTAATACTAAATCACGCTATGAACTTTTCGCCTTAGTCAATATTTAGCAAAAGTACTCAAAGTTTGTGTTCACTATTACTATTTAAATATTTTCTCTGTATTAATTATTTTTCTCGGTATTTTGATTGGATACATTTCTTAGTGAAAAATTAATGTATGGAGCATCTTAAATATCATACCATTTGTATTACAGTTAACTAATTATTTAATGATTATTAAATTTCATTTTGAAATTTCACACTTATTTTACAATTAGGTAATATCTACAAATATAAATTTTCAGCAATTTAATTTTGAACAAAAATTTAAAAAAAGCTAATAAAGTAAAAAATGAAATTTTCGTTTGACAATATATAACTAAAAATTTTACTGGTAAAAAAAAGGAAAATCAATTTTACTTTCATGAACTACCAAAGCTCGTGTAACTGCAAAACTATAATAGCTACAAAAACTTGCGTGTTAAATCTATCAATCATTTCTTTTTTTTACTTCTTTTGAAAAAGAACAGTTTATTAGGAGCTTCCCTTCATTCGATTTTAGATTCAGTTCCAAACATTTTTGACATGGAATTAATCAGGTTTGTAGAGTTTTCGGCAATTTTTTCATGCTTGTATCATTTTCGAATAAATTAACAAGTTAGATGAATGAATTTTGAAAACTTACGGCTGACCTATTGATTTATGGGATTCTAACTTCATTATTTCTTTTATTATTTTCATACAAGTCTTTTTTCATTACTCCTGCGGCAGGAATATGTGATCATACAGTGTTAGAAATTTCTCTGGAAAAAATGGCAAAATAACAATGTATTTAATTCTTATTTTACCATATTTGAACAAAACAGTCAAACAACCATAAATACGATGGTAATCAAACTATTAACAAAGAGAAAAATTGTTTATTAACTAATTTTACCTAAAAAGGTTAAATAACCGGACTTTTATTGTATCAACTAAGATCACATAACGAAGGAACTTAGTTCCTCGAAACTACGTGCATATTCTAACCGTGAGGGCTATACTGTTAATTTCATGACTGACTAAACCGGGGTTCGACTCTCAGTGTTGACCCCCCCCTCCATTCTCTTTAACACACGAAGAGTTTCCAGTGTACTGCCCTTTCCAATTTTCGTCCTGCCCTCTCCAATACCCATTACCTAATGAGAAGCCTGGCTCCTATGTCCAGTTAAATTTCTCTTTAAAGATTTTGAAACCATGTTAGCTATAAGTGGTTGAAAAACCGTATAGTTTTGTATTCTTGGTTTTATAACCATACTAGTTGCAAGCGGTTTCAAAACCGTAAAGGTGAAAAATATTCTTTACCGTAAATTTCACGGTTAGTCGGATGGACAGACTACTGCTGGTTATTTTACCATAATTTTAGAATTAAAATTCCAACAGCGTATATCCTCGTATGAAAAGAACCTTCACAACCATTTGCTTTGCATAAATGGGTAATTTTAGAAAAATTTGCCGTTTTTTCAGTTAATTCACTGTTAGTTCTACTATTTATATTTACAGAGATCTTTTTGTTAAGTGTGGTTCATACCATGACACATTTTCCTTTATCAAAAAAGCATGCGAAGAACATTACAAAAAATTTCATTCCCTGCACATCAAATTTTTATGCCACATAAGATTATTAAGTTATGAAAAAAAATAATACAAAATAAATTTCGATAAACAGTGATTTACAAACAAACGTCCGCTACGTCAAATCCTGTACGTTCCCGGTACGTCAAATTTTTATGTCACACAAGCTTGTTATGTTATGAAAAAAAAAAGAGAACCAAATTTCGAAAACGAGTGCAATACAAATAAACGACCCGTACGTCAAATCTGGTACGTTCCCGGAAAGTAAAATTTTTATGTCATACTAGCTTATTATGTTATGAAAAAGAAACAAATTTCAAAAATGAGTGAATTACAAATAAATGGCCGGTACTATGTTGTAAAGCAGGATCGCAGGAAGCTATAAACAAAGATGATACACAATAAGGGGCTGGCACTGGTTCGTGATGAATGTGAAGGTCTTCCAAGATTATCAGCCTCTAGAAACCCATTTTCCAGCATTTGTACTTTACCGCTCATTGAAGTTTGTTTCTCTAGTTTTGAATCACCTTGTAGAGATATTGCTGTTATACTATAAAAATATTTTTTTACTTTCAGATAAAGATATAAATGATGAGTATGATGCTTGTGTAAAAATTACTCCAGAGGAGGTAAGTTCATTTATAAGTTTATCAGTCTCTATTAAGCCAAATTTAAACAGATATTGGAATAACATTTTTCATACATATGAGCCGGGATATTCTGGTAGGTAGAACGTTGGGCTCGTGTTCTTCAGATCGTGAGCTTGAATCCCGCCAGCCGAGGAATCGCAGTGGTGTTGACTGGTGTCCGTTAATCTATCGGGGTCCTTTAAGTTTCCATAACAAATCACTTTCCCACGTTATTAGATAGAAAAATGGTGTATTGGGGATAAATATTTTCCCAATTTTGCCCATTTGCTAAATCGCCAGTGGGTTAAAATAGCTTTACCATAGCAGGCTTGCTTGGCAAGTGACATTAGTGACAACAACAACTAGAATCCTGATACAAAATAAGGCAGAGAATTCATTGATATTAAGAATACATTAATTATGAATGATTAGCTTTAATATTTTAAGTACAAAAGATCGATCATAGTATTTAATTTTTATATTTAAAATAACTAAAAAAGAAAAAATGTAGTTCTTCGAGACAGAAATGCCAATTCAACGCCAATTCAAAGACTGTTTTTCGTGGCAACATGACCAAAGGTCTCAAGCTTAACAATTCGAAATAGGCTTCATAATCGTGGCCTGTATGCAAGCGGGTCAATGGTGTGTATTCTCTTGAACATCGAGATGGGATGCAAAGTGTTTGGAGTCATGTACTGTTTACGAAGGAGTTTCGATTTAGTTTAGAGTGTGACGCTCGATGTGCTTTCTATGGCGAAAAAAAGGGCACTCAAAATAACACAATATTCGCTCAGATGAGGCCGTGATAGCCCGGTTGGTAGGGCACTGGACCCAGGTCCAAGAGATCGTGGGTTAGATCCTGCTCGAAGACTTCCCGTGTAGTAAATGATGACTCATGCACGTTAAATTGTCGAGATACTCAATGTCCTCCATGTTCCCATAACAAATCATACCTCTGGGGGTAAAGATCCAGGAGTTTCCTTGTCTTCTGGATTGTTTCAAAATTACAAGACTACGGAGTTGAACATTAGTAGTCGTAAACCCAAAATTGGGTCGTCTGTTCAACGACGGTTATAAAATTATAAAATAAAATTATATTCATTCAGAAAGGATTACATTGCAGACGATGTAATTTTACTGTACAGCCTGGAATCAGCATAGGTGGACGTAATGATCTGCATTTCATTCAGAAAGGCAATTTGTCGGCTCAAAAGTAAGAAGACAAGATCATAAGACCGCATGTCGTATCTTACGTTGCAGCCATCAGTTTTTCCTTTCTTTTAATACATGATAATGTTAGACCTCAAACAGCTCGTCTTGTTAAGAACTTTCTTCAAGCTTAACTAATACAGCATTTATTGTAGTCAGTATGCTCTCCTGATCTAAGTCTGATGGACGCTCTTGGACCTCTTGCACGGCGCGTTGCTGGAAGACCAAAGTCTCCTGTTATTGTCTCAGACTTGGAGATCGCCGTACGTCATCAAGAGTGGATCAGTGTTCCCCAAAGCCGCATCGATTATCTCGTCATCATGCGAAATAGGTGTGTGGCAGTCTTAGCAGTTCAGAGAGACCAAACACCATGTGAACACCATGTGTCATTTCCGTACAATCAGTTTTTGTAATTCACATGTTATCAACTTGTTGTTTTGAAACATCATTTCAAGTTCAGTATATCATTTCGAATAATTAAAGTTCCCATGCAATTGTTAAATATATATATATATATATATATATTAATGAATGAATTCGAGTATTTTGTTCGTTATTTTTATGAAAAAAATTTACTAATTTACTTTAATTTTAAAATCAGAAAATTTTTCCATTTTAAATATTGTGTTCCCAATTTTTACTTTGCGAATGCAGGATGGTCAGTGAATTAAAATGTAAATGCCCGCAGGTGCAATTGAGTTACTTTTTTTCTGGAGAATCCAAATGTATAGTAAAAAAAAGAAAAACCCCTTTAAAGATTTCTGAAGTGGCCCTCCCCACAAGAGTTGAGGACGTATGCCAAATTCGCCCGATTTGATTGCATCTTTTCAAATATTTGATAAGTATTTTTAGATTTCTCATCCAAGAAGTATTTTTCAAGATATTTTTCATACTTTTTGGACACCCTGAGAAAAAATATTGAAAAGTAACATGAAAAGAAATATTAACACTTTAACATTTAAGACTTTTTTTTTACTGATTTGATATTTGCTCATTCACCCAAACTTATGAAGAAGTGAGTGTTTACTACAACATATGGTTTATATTACCATGTCCAGCTGAAGAACTCACAGCAAAAGTTAGAGAAAGGCATAAAAAAAAGATGATTACAGAGTTACAGTTGGGTTCGAACCCACTACCTTCACGTTAGAGAACGGATCAGTGCATTGCATTTGTAAAACACTTATATAAAACGTACTTTTTCGAAAAAAAAAGTGGTAGAGTGTAACGACTTTTGTTAACTTGGAAATTTATAATGTAACTACAGTAATGAAAGCACGTCGAGTGGTCCAACAAAATTATTATAGTAGTATATAAATTTTGCCTCCAATTATATTCATTGTTTTGAAAAGTTTTTATAAACCCATTCCTGGTCACCACTGTAATTCCACAACTGAAACACATGTATCAAGTTATGTTATGGAAGAGTTGAACATTTATATCATTTTAGTAGTTGCTTAATCAGATGAATTTTCACTGTGCCCTATGGTTGCTAGGATTTCAGTAAAGTATTTTTGTTTAAATTGGAAGAATATTAAACAACAAAATTTACATAAATCTTTATATTTGAAAAAACTTTAAAAACTCATTAAATCCATGAATGGAGATAAGTGACATATGTATGTTTAAGTAATTCATCTTTAGTGATGGGTAAGATTCTTGTTAAATTTACTAAACCAAAAAATCAATTACTAAAACATAAAAATCGCTTCTGTTGGACGAATTTTTCTTACATAGAAAAGTAAATTGGCATATCTGTGATTCCCTTTTTTTTAATGACGTAAATGTTTAATTTCAGATTGAAATAGTATATTATTACTGTTCGCGCATGTGCGACTGCCGCGCCACCCTTTTTTGTGAAAGATTTATATATACCTTGAGAACTTCATAAATGGCGGACGTAGTCCGTGTGTCTTGAAAAATAAAGTACTACAGTCCATTGAAGACCAGTGTTCTTCTTATTTACGAAATAAACTTAGAGCTATCGACTAGAGTGACCACAAACATGTGGTCCAGTCACCCGGAAGCGAATTAGTGATTTATGGAAATCATTTAAAGTGCATACCGAAACGAACGAACTATGTGTACGATGCTCNTAATGTGCTATCAATTTATTAAAACATTCGCAGAAAGTGGAGCTGTTGGTATTCTTAGTTGTTTATTGAGATGATATAGCCCCCTGATCGTAATCCAAAACTTTATTATCGCTTACAACGTCGCATATTTCTCCATGCTTGGTAAGAGAATAATTTATTTTATCGGAAAACATCCTTTGTGAAGGAAGTCTGTCATGTGTAAAGTGGGCGGATCTTGATCTTACCCGATTCTACTATCCGAACGATCTAGTACAGATTTTGGGCGGAGATGAATGGTGAATTCAACACCAATATTAAGAAATTTATGACATATATTACTCAGTCATCTTCATTTCATACTACAGACGAGTAGGACAACCGAGCGCTAATTTGTGTGTCAACTCCAACTATTTCGATGATGCCCATATTACAGGAATGCCAACTGCTCCGGACACGTCAAAATAATTTAAGAAACGGTAAATAACTTAAACTAAAATTTGCTAATATTTGAGTAATTTTGCTTACTTTTTTGAAGGGTTAGCATGATTTGACTATAACAAAGTTGCGAATTATATAAGCCTTCGAATTATTTAGAAATAGTGGTGGATAAAAACCTAATGAATTGAATTTAGTAAACCAAGAATCACAATAAATAAACTACCACTCGAAAATATTCTACTTCGAATTATTTAGAAATAGTGGTGGATAAAAACCTAATGAATTGAATTTAGTAAACCAAGAATCACAATAAATAAACTACCACTCGAAAATATTTATTCGCTGTCTGGAGCAAGTTGGCATCTCTGATATTATTCAAAACAGAAAACTCTCAAAATATAATTTATTATAATAACTGGTAGTATCTGATCACATGCATTTTCCATTTCTTAGACCTTTAAGATTAACATTTAAACAACTTAATTACTGTGAAAAAAAGATATAGAAGACTTGAAAAATATTTTTGTTTTAATTACTGGTAAGATTGTTTCTGTACAATCATATACAAAAAATATATGTCTTTCTGTACAATCAAATGAGTTGGACTTCGAGTGCAGCGGTAAGCGTACTAATTATGATGAGGGGATAGCTGCAAGGATTACGGGCTCGCTAATTAAAAAAAGGTTTCGGGTTCAGTGTTGTGATAAAATTTTTAGAAAATTTATTAAGTGTTAAAGTTTACAGTATAATGTTTAAATGATAATGCATACCTGCCAACTTTTAATCCCTTCCATTATCATTTTTCCCAGTGGTATTAAAATGGAATTAAAACTTCAAGTTTAAGCAAACAAATACGCTGTATTTGAAAAACCTTAAGTTCACAACCATGATAGTAACGCATATTAGCATATGTGCTTAATTTTTGTAAGAATAGTGTTGATGAAAATCATTTAAAAATTAAGTTTGTAAAAGAAAAATAGTATATATTTACTACCACTTTAAATATAAAAATAAAATCTTCGGGAAAATCCGGAAGAATTGGCAGGTTTGCATTATATTTGAAAAAATTGTAAAAACTCATTAAATACGTTCATGGAGACAGGTGACATATGTATGTTTAAGTAATTCGTCTTTAGTGATGGTCAAGATTCTTCTTAAATTTACTGAACCATAAAATCAATTATTAAAACATAAAATTCGCTATCATTAGAATAATTTTTCTTTCATGGCGAAGCAAATTATCATATCTGTGATTACATTTTTTTAATAACGTAAATGTTTAATTTCAGATTGAAATAGTATATTATTACTGTNATTTCAGAAATTTTTTTTTTCAACATCAAATTAATTTGCGCCTTCAATCTTCGTTTTGAAAACTTACAACACATATAGATTTAACAACAAATTAAGAAAAACATTAAAAATATCTAACAAGTTTATTATAATAAGTGTTAAAGTTGAAATATGTCGTGTAAAAGTAACACACGTAACGAAAGAATCGCCCTATTACTAAAATATTTATGCAAGATGTTACTTAGATAATTAATAAATTTCGTTAATATTAATATATTTTCTTTGAATTAAATGAATTTTAATAATAAAAAAATTACTATTTATTTATTATTTTATTTATGATTATGATTAATTTTTTTTAAAATCAAGGTACACGATAGAAAATGAGAATTTCTTCACGTTCAATGTACTGACAAATATAAAAAGATGCTCGTAAAAAAAGCAGTAATAGAGCAGAGAAAAGAATAATAAAATTATTTGAAAAATAACTTTCGGATATTTATTTTAAACGCATAACTTTATTAGTCTTAATTTGTTTTAAACTTTTACGTTTAATAGTCTTTAACACTTTATCACAACATTTAAATTGAAAAAAACTAAATTCCTTTGACGCAGATGCTCACTGGAATCCTTTTTGTATATTTTTTCTTACGCTCTAATTACAAGCGAAAATATATTTCGGTATTTTTTAAATTGCAAAAAAAAATCAGTCTAATAATTTCAAAAAAATATGTTTATCTGAATTACATTTGTACTAAAATGTAAAATTCGAAAAAGTAGTTTTTTTTTTCATTCATACTCAAAAGTATATCAATAATTGTTTTTATAAATTAAAGAATTTCAATGCAAAATAATTGTGTAGCTTAGATCAAAATGTCTACTAATAAGAAAAAAAATCTAGAAATTATTGTTTGGATGTGAGTTATATTTAGAAGGTTTTACCTCTAACGAAGAAAAAGTACTTTTTAGTATTTTATAACCATAAAATATTAAAATGCTAAATATAATATTTTTCACCTATTTTATCCAAAATTAAAACAAAAAATTCAAAATAGTATTAAAAATTTGTTTAATAAAAACTCTGCTGTAAGGGATTAATGAAATGAATTTCTATCGCTTTTATTTATTATTTTTTATTTTTTTAGCTTACGTTGCATTTCTGCAATGGGTTAAACACTTTTCAGAGATTTCCACCACGAAGAACTCAGTTTTTACTTAATGAATATAATAATATTTATTAAATAAAGTAATAACATAATAATATTTATTAAGTAAAGTAAATTAAGTAATAACTTAAATAAATATTATAATATTTAAAGATTTTCCTCTCAAATAATTATTTTTGAAAGCATTATAGTATTGTTACCAAATTTAAATCTATATCAATGTTTATTTGTGCGTATAAAATATGCTACTAGATGGCACCAACGTGCCTTCAAAAGTTAAAAATTATGCATTGACTGATAATTTAAAAAGAAACTTTTCTTGAAGAGCGGTAATATTATCACTACAATTATCAGCAATCAGTTTCTTAATACCTGATAACAAAATATGTGTGTTTATTGAGTTCAAACATTGTTATCGTTAAATCTGTTTTCAGAAGGTAACATGAAATTAAACACAACGCATTATTCACTGCTAAACATTATATTTTAACTCAATTCAAGAATAAATTTTTCGGCTCGTGTTTTTCTTGTTTTTCGTATTAGCATAAGGGAATAAATATGAAGACGATAATTATTTCCATATTTCTTTTTATCCATTTCTTCGCGGTTGTGAAGGGTAAGGATGATATTACTTTAGAAGATGTCTCTATAGTTGTGAATGGAAGAAACGGAATCGCTCTGCTCAAAAATCAAAGTGCCGGTGAGAAAAATTTACTTCCTCCTCTGTGTAAGAACTTATTTAACTGACCAGTTTCAGGTAATTTTAAACCATATGGATCATTTAAATAATAGATAGTCTATAAAATAAGATAAATCCAAATTGTATGGCTTATTTACTTTAATTCGCAAAACGTTAAGCTTTTAACTCTTTAAGACACAGGTACTATTTTGAAAGTACTTACTTTTCTCGGATTAAAAGCTGTATTAAAAGCGGTACAAAGAACTTAATTTTTAAACTATGTTAGGGAATAAGACTCTTAATAAATGCAAAAAGCTAAAATGCAGGGCATGTAATAAGGATTTCTTATTATTCGACAGTAAATTAGCCAAATATTCGAAGTCTTCGCCAAAGACAAATCTCTACGATTTTTAATATATATTTTCTTTCCAGAGGAAAAAAATCATTCGCCAAATTTACGATATTATAATATTTGGCGAGGTAGCGAATGCTTATCTCGGGCCTAGCAAATGTCACACAGAAATGTGTTCGGCCATACGTGTTTCAAAAGACGTTAAAACTTTAAACATCTGATCAACTTAGACATGATTTGTATTCTTCTCGAACATATCAACCGGAACACTTTTGCCAAGTTAGATTTTGTTGAACATCTATTTTAACGATAGTTTACAATTTAATATTATGTCTACCGGAAAATATCCCATTAACTCGATGGTAATATTCTAGCTTAAAGAGACACAGTCCATATGGTGCAAATTAACATGTGCATCATACATGTTCAAACTTGTAACGAAAATATCCGGCAGAAGTAAGTGGTAGATCGGATGAGTATATTTAGGAATAAATGTCTTACCATTAAAAAAAATGGTTATCTTTTCATCCTCATGTAAAGGGGAGAGTATGGCGTGAAAGGGCGCCTGATAATATCACGTTATTTTTCTTCTGTTTACTTCGGCGAGGGAGCAAACCTTTCTTTGAAGTTACGGAGAGCCGTGAGGGACAAGGGTCCCTGTGTTAGGTCCCTTACTTCACCGTTATTTACATTTCAGTCTCATATTATGCACTGTCCATTACGTGTATATAGTTCAATTATTAAATATTATTTTGTATATAGATTTTTTTTCGATTTTGTCCCTCGCTATTTATCAGCCTTACTTTCGTATACAATTTTTTATTGTACATATCTTTCGTCATTCCTGTTATTATTATCATTTATTCTGACTAATTTTTACTGTTTTTGCTCATTATACTATAAACTGACTTATTCTTGTGGTTGCCTATTCATAGGAGACCTCAATTGTGGTCTTATTGGTATTTGTGATTGCACACCCCTTCTTCCTTCCTATTTTCCTCTAGACTGCTCAATTAATTTCGCCACTTATTTCTCGATCTATATCTCGGATAAATCGGTAAGTGCCGCCTTGCGCGACATACGCAGAAATTTTGCAATCATCGTGAAATAAAGGGGTGCATTCCTTCGCGGGTAGAATTAATAGAACGAGACTTGTAAGCATAGTAATTCGAACACCAACACTTCTATAGATGTATGGACCCATTTTTGTCAGTTGCAGTCAAACCTCACCCACAAATTAAGTGAGTTTCAGTCAGCATTTTCTGGAAATTCATTAACATACCTTTACCTAATTATATTGCACGCGATTTTCCTTAGCCTCCATTGTAGATTTTGATAGTGAATCGCGACATTCAGAGAATGTTCTTCTACCCGGTAACGGGTAATCCTAAATCATGGATAATATCACATAAGACACGTGACCAATTCCAATGGAGAGAAACGCAATTTTAACTAGTTTTGTGATTACAATTATAATTAAAGAAAGCGATGAAAACTTAATTTGAAATTATAGAATGATTATCAAGTCCAATACGGTTATCTAAATTGCTTATTTGTCGTGATGGTTAAAGTTGTTGTAAATCAAACTAACTAAATTTAAAATATATTTTAAAACAGAACTTCTTTTATTACTTTAAATATTGAAGCGCACGGAAACATGGAAAAAGTTGACGGAAAATGAATTAAGTAAGAAAGTGTTTGCGTAAAGGAATTTATTGAGCTTTGATGTTTTGAATAAAAATTAAGATTATTTACTAAGGAAAATACATTCAGAATAAAATTATTTTCACTTTTATTTCAATTGCTTTCTTACAGATAAAAATAGATTAAATAATTAATCTTTTAACTAGTCTACACTAGCGCCGGCTCATAGACCTAATATATACTTTTAAACTTATTCTATACCAGGCGTTATGTAAACAATATTTCTTTTAGCAGAAAATGTTTTGGAAGATTTTACATGGCAAAACTGTTCCCACAATTTGAACGACCATGTTACAGGCTTTAAGACATGTTAGCCATTTTCAGTCATATGAAATTCGGATGTGCCAAAATAAGTAAGGGACTTTGAAATGGTAAAATATCTGCATTTTTTAATCACTCTTTAGGACTACAGTATTAACATTCAGAAGGGTTTTTTTAAATTTTAGTGGTGAAAAAAATAAAATAAAAAGTCTTTAACTTCCATCTCACAGTTTGATCGATACAGATTTTGCATGATTGAAAAGGGCTTCATCTGTAAAAGCTTAATCCCTCAAATTGGGCCAACAATTTTGCGATTACACAAAGCTGGCATAGGAGTGCTCCGTAAGTTTCATGCAACCCCCCCCTCTCTCTCTT
>NC_092212.1:4979612-5019228 GCF_043381705.1 Parasteatoda tepidariorum | reverse complement strand
TAAGCATAAAACATAATATATATATTAAAAATCGGAAAACGTATATATACTGAAACTAAGAAACATTTTGTTCTTGTCATTTCTAGCAACTGATCCCTGCAGTCCAAATCCTTGTCAAAATAATCAGACATGTAAAGCAAAATCAGGAGGTAAATTTAGATGCAGTTGCAAATTGCCATTCAAAGGAGATCTTTGCGAAAAATGTAAGTAGATGTATTTCAAGTGTCTTAAAATGCTTATTGAAATATTTATTAAGAATGTGATATTTTTACAATATAAATTTTTTAACAGCTCCTTGTAATCCAAATCCATGCAAAAATGACGGAAATTGCAGCATTTCTTATCTTAGTGCAAAATGTAGTTGCTTGCCGGGATATAAGGGAGACATATGTACTGTAGGTAATTTAAAGTATATTCTCTTTTTTCTGGTTCAATAATATGGATTGTTGGTGCGTGGCATGTTAAAAACTCTCTTTTGCTCTAAAGCAGACATCTCTCTCTCTCTCGGTATTTCGATCTTGATAAAACTTAAAAGGAATCATAATTAACGTAGATTTATTATTGTTTTTATTTGCAGAAATAGTGCACCGAAAAAATTTAATGTTTGAATTTAACTGCTTATAAACTTTACGTAATACTTAAATAAGCACAAAACATAATCATAAACATTTAACTAATGTATGATCAGTGCAATTTTAAATACTACGAAACATTATTCATATTCATTTTTATTTCGTTTTATTTTATTTTATGGGAGAGAAAAAAAAGCTTATGAAAAATTTTCTTCGANAGAAAACAGTCGGCAAAGAATTCTGTTAGGTTAAAAAACATTTCGCTAAAAAAATAACGAATTCTAAAAGATATAAAAATAAACAACTTACAAAATAAAAGTGCTGTTGCCAGCCATAGAATTTTTTGAAAGTTAACTTAGCAACATAAATCAAAATGACGTCGAAGCGCAACTAGATCAAAATTATGATACCTGAGCGCTTGACGTAACAAATCCTTCAATTCTAAAAGTGTTGTATCGCCAAATGCCCAAATTAAAAATTGTGCTTTTAAAGAAATTATATAAAAAGTTTTAAATAAGGAACCTACTTCTACGACTGCTTCATGAAGAACTTGGCTCATTGATTAAAAATATTGTTTTAATTTTACAGTACTAACTTTACTTCTACTTTCGTTATTGCTATGACCCTCTTTCATTACATTTTCAACTTCATGCTAAATTTGAGGACTTTAAGTTGTTTAGTGGTTGAATACTGACATTTAGAAATGTGTACATTAAATAAATAATAGTTAGAGGTTAAGAGTTGCCACAGAAAAATTTGAATTGCTGATATTGAATTTAACAATGGAAACAATCGTTTTTGTGAAAAATTGAATTGTATTGTTGACATCAAAACTAAACATTTTGTGTTTCAACTTAACAATACTACCTTAATTTACACTTTAGAATTGCCTCGGATAAATTTGAATTGTTAGCAATGACTTAAACAAAAAGATTTATTTTAACTGACTTATACTTTATTATAATTTTAACTTTTTCTATGACTATACTCATTTTCTTACTCTTTTCTTTGTTTTTTAAACATTTTATATTTTTGTGATAAAATAAAAAACTTACAGTTGTTCTGCTTCTGAACACTGATGAAAACACAAAATGATGGCTTCATCAACAATCAAAAATATATACATTTATTTTACAAATTCCATATTATTAGGGTGGCGCCCTTCAGAGAATTAAAAATACAAAATTATCTTTATCAGAGCCGATGCTTTACATCCGGCATTCAGTGACAGACTACTATTTCATATTGTTTTACAACACATGTGTTTAGCCCTCTGGCGGCAAAGACTTTAAACCAAAATTTACAACAGTTGCTTTTCTCAACAACTGAAATTTAGAATATAGAAATTCCGAATATAGAAATTTAGAATAAGAAAAATATGTGAACTGTTTGCAATTTCAAATTAATATTGAAATGTACAGGTTTAGAATTTTCTACAGTGAAAAGTTTTCGGAACTTCAGTATTCAAAAAAGTATACAAAAGCTAGACGTTAAGAACGTATCCAATGAGCAAGCAAAGCGAGCATTGGATTGCGAAGCAATCCGAAATGAACTGTGAAAGCAGTTCCGGGGGTTGGCGAGCGCTAGCGAGCAGGGGGCAAAGCCCCCTAGTTTATAGCATATTCTCTTTTTTCTGGTTTAATAATAGGGATTGTTGGTACGTGGCATGTTAAAAACTCTCTTTTGCTTCAAAGCAGACGCTTCTCTCTCTCAGTATTTCGATCTGGATAAAACTTAAATGGAATCATAATTAACGTAGATTTATTATTGTTTTTATTTGCAGAAATAGTGCACCAAAAAATGTAATGTTTGAACTTAACTACTTATAAACTTTACGTAATACTTAAATAAGCATAAAACATAATCATAAACATTTAACTAATGTATGATCAGTGCAATTTTAAATACTACGAAACATTATTCATATTCATTTTTATTTCGTTTTATTTTATTTTATGGGAGAGAAAAAAAAGCTTATGAAAAATTTTCTTCGAATTTTAATATATTTTTCCACACAATTCATATTCAGCAAACTTAGTAAAAAACATTCGAGAGGACAAAACATTTGTCTACATGCTGTAAAAAATATAAGGTGAAGTCAGATAAAGAATATCATTGAAGAAATATGGTAATCATTTCCAAATTATGCCAAATTTATCAAATATATTATTTCTCTGCAAAAAAAATAATGTAAAGCTTTGAACTTTGAAACTTTGAAGGAAAACGAAACTGTAAGCTGAAACATAAGAAAAAAATTTTTAAAGAAAAAATTAAAAAAAAAATTAAGAGAAGTATTGTACATATCTAAGCATTTTTTTCCTAATAACACCAGTTTTCGATAGAAGCTAAGCTTATCGTGAGATCTTTTAAAATCTTATATTTATAAAATTCATGTCTTATTTCTTTTGTCATTTATTAAGTGACAAATGTCTATTAATTCTTTAATTAGTTTTCTTCAATTTGCAGGTTTAGTTTTACTTTAATATTATCATTTTATATCTTCTGTTGACATGTTAAGTTCTATGATTTGATCTCGTTTACCACTCAGAAAATATGAAAAAGAATTTTTAGAAAGAGATGTATATTTCCGGAAGTAGTATGTAGAGTAAGAAAAATTAAAAATGGATCATGCTTATAACTTTTGAACGCTTAGACAGATTTTTATTTTATGAAGTGTTGTGGCGACATCTCAAAGAAATACCTCTAATTATATGAAACAGTTAACTGTAACCATGGCGAAATATATTTATTATGCTTATTCTATTTCTGAAGAAACATACAGAATTTTGTTGTATTTGGTTTAACGTTCAAAAATAACCCCTGGTAACAAATTTTATAATGTTCTGTCTATTAGGGGTCAAACAAAGACAAATTACCATTTGGCTAAAAAAAAATGAAAAAAATGGGGTATCGCCAATATTTAGCATTAGTTACAACGTATTCACGTAACATATCAGCAGGGAATCATGCTGCCTTTAGGTAATTCATTGCGTAAACACGACACACACGGATAATTAAATCTGACCCAAAACCTGGTATTTACAATTTTCTTTTTTGTCTTAAAAGAAGTACTTCTGAAGACAAAAATTAAATTTACCACAGTTGCTCCCTCATTCAACTAAGGTTGAATTATTAAAAGAATTAAAAACTGCTAGTTTAATTATTTCAGGATTATCTCTTATCATTCAAAATGAAAAGCGCAAAATTATATATTGTGTGAGGACCACGATATATAATTAATATAAAGATGATGTGTAATGATGTTTTTTTTTTACTTTTTCAGGAGTAAATGGTAACTTACATAATCATGAATTAATATAGTCATATATTATCATTTATTTCATCAATCACTTTTTATATCTCTTGAGGGAAGAAAAATGGTGGGCTTATAAGCTTGTAACTTATTTTTCCTGTTTTTTTTTTTTTTTTTTTTTTTTTTTTTTTTTTAATTTTTTTTTCCGGTGTCCTGGGAGAGGTAGGTTTCTTTCAGACAAAATTTCTAATTTCTACGCAGATTATAATAGATAACAACTCCCAATTAATAAAGTTAGTGAGGATGAGCTATAAAAAATCATTCAAAGCTTCTTATGATAAAATAGCTTCAAAGCTTGTTATGAAATTTTAATATTTAGAAGCTGGATAAAGTTTAAGAAAATTAAAAACTAATATAACTTTTTGCAGTATAATATTAGTTTCTCGTTTTTTAATGAGAACTGTATGAATACATCAACTAAATCAAAGGTTGAAATTGAATCATTAATGAGTGGCTGAATATTTGGTAATTGACCGAAATACTGTCCCCCAAAGAACACTTTTACCAGATTGCAGCAAAGAAGCTACAGTCAAGGAGACACGTTTGTGAAGCCGCATGTATGTCGATGCGTGGCTCTTAAAAAGGTTACTGTGTCTGCCTTTTGGGATACCACATTTTGACGTCACGATGACGTCAATATGATACCCCAATCAGACATTTATTCATCGCAGCGACGTCACCTCCTGACGAGAAAATGACAAATCCATGTCTCAACTGAGATGCTGTGATACGTAAGATATGACATATTCACGTCTCAACTGGGTCACCATGTGACAAACATGTGACTTATTCACGTCTCAACAAAGTCCCGATGTGACGAAATTGTGGCATTTATGTCTCAATAGACTCAATGTATTATTAAGCTGAGATGTGATTTCGTCACATTCTTGTTACACGGTGACGTCACTGCAACAGTTATATGTCTCATTGTGGTCATATATATATAAAACGTCGGACGACGGACGAATGCTTAGGTTCTAAAAAAATTTAAGAAATTAAAAACAGAAAATTCTTAATGATTAAACATAATTATCTTTCACCGTTATTAATTTTTTTTAAATTTCTTTTATGTAATCGTAACGTCTGCAAAAATGGTGGTACCTGTAAAGTAGTAAACAACCAGATCAGCTGCGGTTGTGTTTTTCCTTACAGTGGTCCGTACTGTGAAACTAAAAAGGGTAAATCGTAGTTTCATACAAATATTTTCAAATACGATTAACAGTTAAGCATAATATATTCTCGTGTACATGGTTTTTAAATGTTGGCAAAATTACCAAAAATTCTGAAAGCTTTAATTTGACAGAGATGTCAGCTGCTCCGGATTCGAAGAAAAAATATTTTAAACTTCTTCAAATCCTTAATTATTAGTTTTCTTACTTTTTTTAATTTGTATTAATCAATTCTTACATTGTTATTACAACTATATATATCTTTTACTAGAAAAACCATACGTCAAATTTAATTAGTTTGTGCAGCATGTTTTGTTATTTTTAGACCTATTCCGTTGTCTCGTTTTGGACAATGTTTTGTGTCCCAGTTTTATTCACAAACTGTTTAAGAGACTATAATAAGCTCTAAAAATTAATTTTGTATCTTGGTGTTAATGTAGGACCATGTTCATCTAATCCTTGCCAAAATGGAGGAACATGTAAAGAAAACCACATTTCGTTTAACTGCATCTGCCTACCTCAATACACAGGAAATAATTGCGAATTGAAAGGTAAAAGATCTCAGATTTACATTCTTTAAATTGTATATTTTCAAAATGATTAAGTAAGATTTTTATGTATTTATTTATACACTGTTAAATCAATGATTCACAATATTTGAACATTGAAATTCTGATCGTTCTCGAAAGCAAAAATAACCACTTCTGGATGATTTTACTTCAAGAAGAGGTCATAATTCTTTCTAAAAATCTTAAGAGCTTAAATTTGAAAACCAAGCAAATATCCTAAATTTTAATAGTTGTAATTTTTGTGCAATAGTTGTAATTTTTATGTAGGAAAAATGGATATCGAGCATGTGTGAACTCCTAAACAATTTTGCCATTCTCTCAGAAAATTCAATAGTTCGAGGTCATTTCTTTAAACGAGAAATATAAGTATGTTTAAGGTGTCAATCTAAAGAAAGCAACCCCCCAAGATTTTAATTTGCCACATTATCAGTATATTGATGAAATTATATTCGTTTCAATGTAGAATTGTTGCTTCTCAGAGCTACGCTCTTAAACAAAAAATCAGTTTTTGGTGCTTTCGGGCCCTGAAAATCATGGTTAAACAGCAACACACTAATTTTTTTTACTGAATAATAAAGTTCACTATTTGGACAAGCTCTGTTATTAACTGGGTTATTGATGCTTTTAGCAGATATAATCATTTAAACATTCAAAATTTTTAAAATCTGCATTTTTTTTAAATATTTTCTGAAAACAACATCGTCGCTCAGAAAATCTAGTTATACTATCTTGTAAACTAAAATAAACAGATTAGATAAGAAATTTATCGTTAGTTTTGATATATAAAACATAAACTCAGTGACTGGCACAGTATAGTCATTTCAGGCCTTTGAACCATCAAACTTCTAACTAACAAACCAAATCATATAATTATGATTCGGTTCTTACGATGTCACAGTCAGTCGATGCCACAGTCGATTGTCAGTTGATGCCTATGATGCCACATGTAATTAAAAATGGATAGTCCACTCCTCATCTGTTTGTTCACAAAAACCTAAACAAAAAAGTTTATATATATANACCCTTTAACTTCTGAAAATAATATTTTAATTGTGAAATTGACTTTTTATGGCTCTTTGTGAAAGAACGATTTCTTCAATAAAATTAATAAGATAAATCTATTTTAAGCTTATGATTTTGATATAGAACGACTCGTAGTATATATATATATATATATATATATATATATACTACGAATAGCAAACAGCCTCATGAATTGCAAGAATAAGTCGTCGATGTAATTCAAACGGCGGATATATAGGAGGAGATGAAAAGATTTGATTTTGTCCTAAGGATTAACAACTAAAATTAAGTACAACATTCTAATTTATGAGAAAGGAAAAAAAAGAATTTTAAACTTACTAAAATACAAAATTTCAGCAGTAAAATACTAATTTTGATAATAATTGTAGAAAAAACACAAGTAAATGTTACCGATATTATGATATCCTCATTCATCAATGTGTTTTCAGTATCATTGAATCAGTATTGCCATTTTATTTGCTAACCTGTGTTATTCTGAAGAAGTACCTGATATCTAAAATAACGATAAATAGTAAAGTGATGAGAAAACATTTGAATAGTGTTAGAAAATGATTATTGGAAAAAGAATAAAAAAATCTTGTCTGAAAGAAAAATTACCTTGTTCCATAAAAATGCTGGATTTTTTAGACTCCCTAAATTTGATTTTAAAACCTGTAACTAAATTACACAAATATGTGAACAAATAATAATTGACAGAGCGCTCGCTGTTTTATTGTTCATTTTCAGCAGTACTTTATATAAATACATCACTATGAAAACTCAGTACCTTTCTGTGCTATTTTCTTCTAAAATTATATCTTTTAATTGCAGATGAACTTGAATAAAATCTCTTTATTTCAGCTAATTTTTAACGGGAAGAAAAATATTGTCTCAAAAAGGTGAATGAGTGTGACTTCTAACATAACATTTACACGCTATGAAAAAGATGCGGATTCTGCATTCTTTGAGACTTTTAATGACAGTAACTTCGGATTAACCCTAACTTTGACAGACCATTATTCAGAAAAGCAACAGTGCCCCATGAAAACGATTGCATGTCCATAACCAGGCAGCGATGAACTAATAATCTTGGAAAACTAAATTTTGGGGTGTTGTTGCCTTCTTTGAATAAACCCCTTCATACCTTTAATTTCACCGAAATGACCTGGAACTTTTACATTTTCTACAGAAAAGGAAAAATTTTTTAGGAGCCCAAACTTACATTTTTCCTAATAAATTTATATAAAAAGAAGACAAAAATATAAAAAAATAAATAATGAAAAAATAGAATAAAAATATTTTTAAAAAAATCAAGCCAAAGAAAAAGTTGAAAAAACTGTCAGACTATTTATGTCAGACTAAGTTCATAGTAATGATTTTCAAAAGGTTCTAGGCATATCAAATTATTCATATACTACGGTTTTTGAAGAAAAAAAAGTATTCTAGAGTTTGGTATGTAATATATTTTTTTTCTTTTAACCTTTTTTTAGTACTACTACACATAAATAAATTTAAAAGTTCATATGCAATGCCACTTGGTTTTAGTATTTTTGTGTTGAGGCTTTTAGAATGTTGGCAAAATTAACGAAAGTTCTGAAAGTTTGGATTTTAAATATCCGCCATTTTATAAAATAATGTGTAAAAAGTGTGGTAGATGGAAGGCCTGCCTTTAAACACCAGCTTTTCGTTTATGCAACATATCCTTTTACCAAATAAATCAAGATTGGTAATTTAATTATCTCGTTGTTTACATTTATCTTGGATAAGCAACATGTTTGAATAACACGAAAAATGTAAATAATAAATAATGTATGTAAATAATATAAAAATCTGTGTTATATTGAGGAAAAAATGTATTTCTCATAATTCTAAACCCATTCTCATAATTCTAAACCCATAGCTAAAGGATGCTGCTTAATTTTATCCCAAATTGCTGCACCTTTATTCTCGATATCATTTTTCTCATTATAGCGAAATGTGAGTTAGGCTGGCAAACTGCTAAACAACCCATCATCCTGCTGATCATCTCACTCTTAGTTATGTGAAGTTTTATATTTTATAATCGTCGTTAAACAGCCAAATTTTTGAGTTTTCAACCACCAACGTTCAATTATGTAGCCTCGTAATTTTGAGTCTAATCCAGAAGGCAATGAAACCCCTGGATCAAGTATAGGGATAAATTTCCCCTTTGTGGAGGGCTTTTTGATGGAACTTTCATTTGCATTTCATGGAGAGGGAGTTCTGAGGGATCCGTCAAACAATGAGGATTTTTTTACGTCAGCACTAAAGTCAGTGTGAGCCGGGTGCAGTATTTGTATCGAACAGCTATCGCTGGGATTCGAACTCGATGGACTCACCTCATTGGAAGACGAGTGCTCCATCCCTTGCGCCACCATGACTCAGTTATATAAAATTGAGGCACACCAGTGTGGGTGCAGGTGCTTGGAATGCTCTGGGATGTAAAAATATTCAATAAAAAGATTTGTATTGGTATTCTTTGACTTTATCGCTATCCATTCGTAAAATTGCCGAACTCTAAAGAACAGAGATCGTAATTTTGTTTGTATATATGTAATCGATTGCTTACGGCTGCTATAACAAGACCAGAATGGCATTATTCATAATACTAAGCACCGTAAGCTAAATGTTAAGCTTAGAACAAGAATGAAGGGTAAATTTAGATTTATCTGACAAGAATTGGAAAATAGCAAGACTTTACTGCCAAAGTCTAAAAAGCTCTTAAAGCTTCCATCTATTACCATATAAACATGGCTATTTGATAAAATCCAAAAGTAACGATAGTCATTTTTAAAAAGCTCTATATTAGGAAATACTTAAATAAAAGTGAAACAAAAATAAGAATATTCATTTATTAATGAAAACACGAACTAAACTACCCGAAATATTGAATTTCTGTGTTCATTATTGCAAATTAACCTGAAAGACAGTTTTTGAACTATAGACATTTTTTTATTTTCGAACTTATAGCATTAACTTATTTCCTTTCTCGACGAATTCGACTTTATTGCATATTTGATACTACTGTAAGAATAGACATCGGGCATTTATTAACAAAAACTGGTTTCAACCTTTTTTTTTGCAGGTTGCAGGTGAAAGCTTTGGAGATTTTTCACAATTCTCATTCAGTTTTATTTTTCATGTTTAACCACTTATGTTAATAAGTAGATGGTACTGTTTTCATTTTCATCCAGCTGTCTCAAGATGTAGTTAATATTTGAGAGTTCAACTAAATATTCTTATTCTTATAACTTCAATCTTTATTTTTAATTTATGATCAATATCTAGTTCTAATAATTTTTTTAGATGTCTGTTACAATAGACAACTCTGCAAAAATGGAGGCTCGTGCATAACTACGTCACCTAATAAGTTTAAATGTATCTGCAAAGCTCCATATTCTGGAAGTACCTGTCAAGGTTGTGTTTTATGTTTATGTATACATTTAGTGAGAAAATAAATTTTTTATTTTATAAGAAAATTTCACTTCCAAACTTTAAATATTTGAAATTCAAAGGCTAAGAAAATTATTTAATAACATTGAATTTTATAGTATAAAAATTTCTACTCTGCATCGAATGAGGGAGGAATGAAAGCATACAATACAGACTTGCGTCAGACGAGTATTAGAATGAGAGGTCGAATCGTTTGTTTTAAACTTTATTTGTAAAAAAATTTGATAAGTTACATCATATAACGTTGGGCAAAAGATAAAAACAAAAAAAGAAAATACGAGGATGAGACATAAAATAAGTTTCCTGTGTTGATTGTGGACATAGGTGTATATAAAAGGCAATACATTGAGATATTAAAGATAAGACATAACTTAATTCACCATATATTTAACAGAAAAGTTGTGGTATCACACCACTTTAAAAGATTCGAAAAGTGTGATACTTACAAATTCAATTAGCATAGCTTTCAATGCAACTTCTACTTAAATTCTTGCTCATACCAGAAAATAGATGAATACAAGGTCAGAACTGTGTGTTTTATGATTAAAAATTTTCCAAACCAAAAGTTGTAATAAGGATTCGCACTGCTGTTGAAAAAAATGGTCTCATCCGACAACTGAACGCCAGATGTGAATAATACAGGTCACTTTGTATTAGTAGGGTCAATCAATTTATACAGTTTGTGACCAATCACGAAAAAATCCAGCGGCAAAATTTCTTGGCAACATGCTTAATGTCACATAGTCCGTTCAAAGTTTCCTCCGTATGCAGAGCTCTGTTTTTCTTTGAAGGGTCTTTAGAACCTTTAAAATGGTGTGACAGATATCTCAACGTATTCAGGAGTTCTGCGACAAAATAAAACCACGTCTTATCTTCAATATCCCATTATATTTTGTCTTTCATGCACATAATTGACCAAAGTAGCAGGGGGAAACATATTTTCGAAAATAGAACAAAAAGAAAAATAAGCCTGAAAAAATGCTTTTATGCATTTTAATTGTAGTGTATCGAATATATAAATGTTAAATCAAACACAGTAGAAAAACATATAAAATTTTAACTATGTCAAAATAGAAACAATCCATAAGTTTAGTACATTGAAATATATACCAATCCTTTATACTATTCAAACATATAAAAACAAATAGTTAAGGTTTTAAAATCAAAAGGTTTCAAAACTAGCTTAAAATTTGAATCTCATTTATTTTACTTATGATAAAAAAAAAATTTTGGGATTAAAAAAAATTGCGATAAATTGATCAAGTTGGAAAAAAACATGCTTATCTTGCAGTCAATTTATAAAATATGACAGTCACAATGCTTATTTAAGTTTGCCTCAAATTGACCAGAAAAGTATAAAACAGTTAGCATTTTACACATGACCAAGGCATTTTATAGAATGATTCATGTCCAAAGAATGATGAACGACCAAAATTCGAAACGATGAATATATATTCCACATTTCCTTGGTATCTCTTAGAATGACTAATGAAAAACCTGCCACTATTCTACACAATGACTAAACAATGTTGTACATTGTGGTTCATCATAAAGCCATCTTGATTTCGTGCTATAATTAGATCCAAGAAAAGAAAGAAAAACAAACGTGAATCAATACCAAGAGAACAGTAGTATCGACATTGTGCCAGATTTCAATAATGTTAGCCTTCCCTTCTGTCACAGTTCAGTCCGATTTCCACGTTTTCTTGGAGATTAAAGTAATGGAAAGGGTCGTCATAACAAGGACCCTGTTATCTAAAAATCCCCTTTGTGAAATGAAATTTTCAACGTAAATTGAGGCAGTAAACTATTGGAAATATGGCGTCGGCCACCGGTTCTCTCTACACCTACAGCCAGTCCCTGGCCAAATTAATAAACACACTAAAAGATTCTATGTAAAATCTTAATTATCAGGTGATACTATACAGCTTTACGAGGGTTGCTATTTATATTTCTGGCCTAATAATGAAAAAACAAATATGTAGGATCGAAATTGGTTTTATCGTTTTTCAAAATATTCTCCATGATGATCAATACACTTTTGCATGCGTTTGAACCAATTTTCATAGCACTTTTTCCAGTCCGATTGAGGTAACTCCAAAACATGCGTTTTGAATGCATCAACCGCTTCTTCGGGGGTCGAAAATCGTTGTCCACGTAATTTATTTTTGATGTGTGGGAATAAGAAGAAGTCATTGGGTGCCAAATCAGGGCTGTACGGCGGATGACCCATCAGTTCGATCTTTCGCTCCGTCAGAAATGCCTTTGTTTGAGTCGATGTGTGAGAGCTCGCATTGTCATGATGAAGAATGATTCGCCTGTTCTTCTGCTTTTTTCGAATTTCTCCGATGACTTCTGGCAAACAAATGGTCGTGTACCATTCAGAATTGACCGTCCTGCGTTGCTCTAACGCCACTGTTGCCACATGACCGTTAATGCCGAAGAAACAGGCAATCATTTGTTTCGATGTGCTTCTTCCTCGAACAACTTTTGTTGGTTTTGCCTCGTCTTGGAAGACCCATACAGTTGATTGCTGTTTTGTTTCCGGCTCATATGCATAGATCCATGATTCGTCACCTGTGTAGATGTTATACACAGCCTTTGATGTACCTTGAACGTATTTTTCCAACATTTCCTTGCACCAATCGACACGAGCCTTTTTTTGAGCGTTTGTCAGATTATGCGGGATCCAACGCGAACAAATTTTTTTTACGCTCAAATGTTCATGCAATATTTTATTGATGCTAGTCATACTAATGTCCAAAGACGCCTCTATCTCACGGTATGTCACATGACGATCTTGCTTTATCAGTTCACGCACAGCATCGATCTTTTCTGGCACAACAACGGATTTTGGACGACCTGCACGGGATTCGTCCTGGATCGAACATCGACCACGATTAAATTCGTTATACCAATTTTTTACAGTGCTGTAGGATGGCGCTTTATCGCTGAATAAAGAATTAAGTTCATCGAAGCACTCTTGTCTTGACAATCCACGTCGAAAGTTATGAAAAATAATGGCACGAAAATGTTCACGATTCAATTCCATTTTTTGAAAGAGAAGAACTTTTCAATTTACTGTCAACAACACAAATGAAGCTATAATGGTAAATCGTCTGCTGAATTTATGTTTAAAAATATCAAACTTTCGATTAAAATCATCTGCGGTCGCCTAGCAACACTTACTGTTGCCAAGGCCAGAAATATAAATAGCAACCCTCGTATTGTCTTTATGTAAGTGAAACCGGTTTGCACTTATTTACGTTCATTGCATCAATCGGTTAAATTAGACAATATTTAACATAAATTCGACGATAGGATAAATTAGACGACATGTTATATAAATATAGAATATTTATAATATCAAGTATTATATTAGTATATTATAATAACTAAACCAAATTATTAGACGCACTGTAGTTTTTTAACAATGGCATGTTTTGCACGAGTTTACATGCAATATTTTTATATTTAAGCATACGTATAATGGGTTTTTAAGCAAGAGATTTTTTTATATACTTCCTATTTGTGTTTATTTTTAATGTATTGCCGTACAATGTTAACCAATTGATACACGAACGTAAACAATCGCGAATCGGTTTCAGCCACGTAAAAACATTGAAACTGTTTAGTATCGGCTGATAATTAAGATTTTGCATAGAATCTTATAGTGCGTCTAATAATTTGGCCAGGGACTGCAGAGCTGAAGCCTTCAAACAAAATTAGCCAGCCTTCACCCTCGCTGTATAAAAGAGAAGAAATACTCTTTTTACTCTTTCCATGTCAGTTGCACAAAAATAAATAAAACTATCTGGATCATCCAAATTCTTTTTTTCGTATGTTCCTATGCTTAAAAATAGCTTTCAACTTAGGGTACTGCTTAATTCTTTAATGTCACGAATAATTTGTTTGTTTAGTAAAATGAAACAGAAGATATCAGATAAAAAGAGAAAATCTTCCTTAAAGAACATGTAGATAAAAAAGTGCTGGAGGTGCTTTTATTGTGTGGGAAGATTTAAACTATGGTGGTCAACTAACAGTCAGCAAAATCCGATATTCTAGAAAGTTAATACTTCAATCTACGCGAAAAGTCTCTCAGGGGCTTAGATGACAACATAATTGGCATGTTCTTTCCCTTAATATCAATTTCCAAAGAAAATATCAATAAGGCTGCATATTACAAAAAAGAACAGTTAAAATCTGTGACAGAAATTAAGGCCTCCATCACTGAAAACCGACATGTTACTATCATCCAGGTTTTGGTAAATGATAAGTAACATCGCATATTTCATGTCATATATACATGTGGCGGGTATTTGGGCTATAATCGTAATTCGCTTTTTTTTACGGAAACTTTTCCCTCCTTTTTTACTAATACGATTTTTTTCCAATCCAGTTGGTAGAGAGAGAAAAAGTTAATCCTTATAAGTTTGAGTTTGGATATTGACCTACTTAATATGCCTATCTGATTCATATTGGATTTGTTTGCATCCATTTATGGCGCAAAATCAAAATGGTTTCATTTAAGTGGGAAACACTCGAATAAATCTCATATTTCACTCTTTAATAAAATAGACAGACAGGTTTCATTTGAAATAATTATTATCAGGAAAAAGATTTCTATTATTCTTTTTAAATATTTGATTTGTTATTACGCCACTGATTATAATGAAAAGAAATACATTCCTTCTAACGCTTTTTGTTCTTATAGTTTTCAGTCCATGTAAGCCTAATCCATGTCAAAATGGCGGAACCTGCAATCCGGTTGGAAATACTTTTAAATGTCAGTGCAAAGAAGGTTTTGGTGGAGATCAATGCGATATTAGTTAGTAAAGTTAATGTATTTTATCCAGTTATATTTCTATCACTAAAAATATAACTACAAACAAATTCTACTAATTCATTTATCTATTTAGTACAAATAGAATAATGACCTTAGTTTCATTTTTATCAAGTCGTCAAAAATTGAAAAATGTACAAAATCTTGCCATTAGTCAATGTACATTTTTAAAAAAATATTAGTTTTATCAATCTTTAAAAAATGAACTTTACTTTAACTGAGAAAAAAACCTTCATTTGGGGTCAAAAGCAAACTTTTATTTCTTCAAATCAGAGTTGTGAAGTCGGTAGTTTTTTCATACATTTTTTCCCTATGTTCCTACATATTTATTATTTCGTATTTTTACGGCATTCATTTAAAATTTCGCCATTATAATCAGATTTTCGCACACAAAAACAATAGTTAATAAGTACTTTGTTTATAGTATAAATATTTGATCTAGTATAATCGTTTATTATTATTGTATCGTATTGTATTATCTAGTAGAACTGTTTATACGTATACAGTGCTACAAAATGTTTAAGATGATGTTGATTTTTTTATTGGATATATTATGACAAATATTGATTTGGAATATCGTACGGTTCTAATAACTATTTAAAGTATTAATTTTCCCTTTTATTTGCTACTAGGAACAAAACTATTTTAAATTTAGTTAATTAATTAATTGATCATAACAAATCTAATCTTATCTTTCTTCCAATCCCGACTAGCAATTTAAGGAATTTTTCACAGCGTTTAAACAAACTTCTTCCGGTTTAAGGAAAGTGTTTCGATATAAGTGGAAGAAAATTTTAAAGCTTTCAATTTTATTTTTCATTTAATAAATTTGATTTACAATAATTTTTATGACCACTACTTGTAAACAATTTAAACAAATATGTGAGATCTGAAAATCAAACTGTGATGTTTCTTTTAATGCTGGCAAAGTTATACTCCCTCCGTCCCAAATAGATTGTTACATTTAGGCAGCAGATTTTTACCCAAATTTGTTTATACATTTAAAGTAGTGGAGTCACAAATAATTTCCGACGCCATTTAGTTATTCGACTTCGGTGAAAATATGCAACTAATGAATTCACGATAATATAGATAGAACTACAAGAGAGTTCTGACGAAATATGGTTGGACAATTTTGTGAGAGGTCAAATAGCTGCTCGAATCGACTATGACTAGCGTTACCAATAATTGTCTGAAATTTGTGCAACTGACTCTACATAAGTCAAAGAAAGCTACTCAGCAGCTTATTCTAAATCTTGAATGTGATAATGTTGATGTGGCTCTTATTCAAGAACCATATTATTTTAAAGGAAATCTTCCTGGATTTCCGAAAACTTATAAAAAATTTTATGATATAAATTTTATTATGAGATTATTAAAGCAGCTATTATTGTATGTAATGGTGCAATTACTGTGTTTTCCGATTCTAAAAATTTTGATTATAATTCTGTTTTTATTGACATTTCTTTTGGTGGTTACGAATTTACCCTTTTCTCTTATTATTTTGACTCTTCAGTTAATATCGATGCTGATCTTAGAAAAATTGAGCATACTTTTGCAAATAAACTTATTTGGAACATGGATGCTAACAGAAAGTCTGAAGTTTGGTTCAGTCCTGTAGCGGACTCCAGAGGTATCAAGCTAAGCGAATTCTTCAGTACGTGGCAGCTGTTTACGCGACACAGGGTTCGAGCTACTTTGATGTAACTGTTGTCGGACTAGAAGTATTTGAACTTATTGAGAATTGGTTTATATCAGAGTACGATTCTTTTTCTGATCATAGGCTGATTTCTTTCGAACTGGGAATACCTAAAGCAGGCAGACAAAAAAAAAATTCTTCAAATACGAAGCTATTTAATATTAAGAAGGCGAATTGGAGGATTTTTCATTCCCATTGCACTAATGTCGAAAAAGTCATACCAGAGTCTCTGGGTAACTGTACTCAGCCTGATGCTCTGGAATGTTATGTTCAAGATGTGCAAAATTTAATTATCTCTGACGCTGAGAAATCAATTCCCTTAAACATAAGTGGTCTGCACAGAGTACCCTGGTGAACGGAAGAAATTTTCTGCTAATGCAAAAGCAGTTAAATGCTGCTAGAAGACGCTACCAAAGAACAAATAATCCCACTCTAAGATAGATCTATAAACAGAAGTATATTCAAATTAGAGTGAATTTATAATTCGAAACTTGAGGAAAGCAAATTTAACTCTTGAACAAACTTTCTTGCTGATATTATTGTGCGGAATGTTTGGAAGAAAATTTATACTCATGGAGTTAAAACCAATTTTGCTAAAAGACTTGAAATTTCAGGAATTGAAACTTCCTCTGGACGCTTTACTTCATCTTTTGAAGACACGTATTGATGTTATCTAAAAGAAATCTTTCCCTCGTGATTCCAGAAGTAATGATAACTCAAATTAATGGGTTTTAAGTTCAGAAGTTGAACTTATTTATGATAATGATGATGATCTCTCCTTTTGAGGAATAGAAATTGTTTCCAGTAAAAGTGAAAGAGCTTTTCTTGGATTACTTAGAATTTCAAGAAATACTTTTGGAGTGAAATATGATGTTCTTACACTGATCTATAAAAAGGCAATCGTTCCTCTTATATCTTATGCTTCGAGATCTTGGAGGCATTCCTTAAGGAAGAAAATTAATTGCAGGCTTCTTAGGAGGACTCAACGGAGATTTCTGCTTCGAGTCATTAAAGGATACAGGACTTTAAGTTATGAAGCAGTATTTGCTATTTCTGGTCTGCCACTAATTGATTTAGCTATTGTGAACAATCTTAAAGTTAGAGAAAACTATTTGAGTAATTGCCGTGACACCCTTAATGGGAAGCTACCGGCTTCCTTCTTGCCACATCCTTCATGCAGGAAGCCCATCATGCTTGTGTCGTGTTCCAGGGAAACCCTTATTGAATACAATACTATTTGTTACACAGATGGTTGCAAATTAAATGGGAAAGTTGGACTTGCCAATGTTATTTATGAAGACGGCGAGGAAAAATTTATTTTCCAGCATCGAATAAGAGACGAGTGATCGGCTTTTCAAGCCGAACTGCTGTGCATTAATTTTGTCGTAAATTTTATTAAAGATTCTATTGTGCGTAATGTGAATCATAGATATCTTGTTTGCTCTGATTCACTTTCTTCTCTTCAGCTACTGCTTATTACAGTTGCTGCGGAGAAACTCGCTGTCGGTATTCAGTTCATAGTGCATGCACTTGATGGTGTTGCTGATATCCATTTTGTTTATGTTCGAGACCATAGTGGTAATTTCGGGAATGATAGAGCAGATCAGTTGGCTAAGGATGTGACTCGCCTTGCTATTGATTTACCTCTGTCTGTCCCGCTTTCACACTGGAAGCATGTTGCCTCGGAAAAAACTGTTTTGGACTGGAACAAAGAATATTTGGCTTCACCAAAAGCTATGTGGGCTGAAAAATTCTTCCCAACTATATTTCATCGGATAAAGTGTAAAACGTTTTCTACTGACTTTAAGCTGTTCCAGATTCTTACTGGTCACGGTAATTTTAAAAATTTGCTTGTTTAAGTTTAATTTGATCAATGATAATTTTTGCTCATGTGAACAGGACTCTGAAACTGTTGAACATATTATTTTTTATTGTAAGCTATACTCAAGCCAAAGAGAAAGTTTTAAAAAGGAGTTGAGACTTTCAGGTATTTATTGGCCACCTGTTTCATCCTCTTTCATTATGTGCACTGACGCCCGGTGGCTGAGTGGTAGCACTTCGCGTTCAAGTGCCAAAGATCCTGGGTTCGATCCTCGGGCCGGGCAAGGTTGTCTCAGCCCTTCATCCCTTCAGTGGGTCGATAAATGAGTGCCAAGTGTGCTTGGGAACTAAACACTGGGGGTTCCGCATTCGGCAGACCACCTAACCGGAACATCTGCTCCTGCACCCCAGAGCCCAAAGTCAAGAAAACTGAGATGGGCACAGTAGGCCCTCTATGTGCTGTCGCGCCATTGAGTTTAATTTAGTTTTGTGCACTGAATACCTTACTATTTTGCGAAATTTTGTATACAGCTTAAACTTTTAATTCTTATTCTGTTTCTTTGTTTTTTTCTTCTCTTTCTTTTGCACTTTGCTCGCTTACTTCTGTAAGCCTCGTGTTTTACATTGTGGAGCATGAGGAGTTGCTTAAATAAAATGTAATTTTTACAAAAAAATATTGATAATGATGTAGGGAGTGAAAACTTGGCTAGTAACTTTTGTTGACAGATAGCATAACGCATTGAAATCTCGAAAGAATGTTAATTAGCAAAATTATAAAATTATCAGCATCAATTATCACTTCAAAATTATTTACTTGTGGTAACTATATTGGACAGAGGCAGTACAAATAAAGATTATTTTTGTCGTTATTTTGTTGTAACGTAGACATCTGTGTTATTGATTATTTGGAGTATTTTAAATATGCTCATAAAAGTTCCCATTAATTTAGTAAGGAGAGCGGTCAAAAGTTTGGACCCCTTAATGTTAATTTTACTTTTTATGTAATTCACCCTAACTCGAGAACTTTTTAAGCTAATCAAAAAATGATTGCATGCAAATATAAAGTTCGTTTGACTGAAGAAAATTCCATGGTGAAAATAATTTTCGATAATTTCTTTCAGACTTTTAACTATTTTAAGAAACAATTTTAAATGGTAAGAGTATACTAATTTTAGCATAATTTTATACAGCAAATTGGTCAAATAGTATTTAAGACATCACATTTTAAATAGGCGTCTTATTTTAATGAAACGTTTTTTTATAAATTTCAAACTGTGAAATTCACTTTCAGTATTAATTTTGTGTTTTTAACGTCTAAGAGTTGTTTAATGCTCTTTAAAAAGACCTTAATATTTAACATCATGACTCAAATAATTTTAATATCTTATAATGGCTCCCGAGATATAATTCTTTAATTCAATTAAATTTTTTTAATATGTTGTCTCGAAAGACACTTTGATGAAAAATAGAAAATTTTTAATTTCCAGGTGCTTTGCGTGAGCCTGTAAAAACAACAAAATATTTTGAATTTTTCCAGTTTTTCCAATTTTTTCCTAAAGAAATGGTGTTCAAATATATGTAAATTGCACTTTTTTATTAAATTAAATTATTTACAATTTAAAATCAATATTAGGTTTGAAGCTGTCAAACTTCTCAAGGTTTTACAGTTTTTACAAAAAACATATTTTACAACAAAAAAAAAGAAACTAGAAAATTTATAGTTTATTGTTAAACCACAGTTTTCACAAATCCTACTTTTGGTACTGGTAAAAGGACTTAATGAAATTAAAAAATTAATTTGTTTGTAATTCAAGAAATTTGATATATCTATTCATAATGATTGTTTTTTGTGTTTTGTTGTCTTCAATTCAGTTGCGATAGTTACGCATGCTTCTATAGTGATAAAATTTATAATTTTGCAGAAACTGAGGAACCATGTTCCACCGATAGTTCAATAACCACAGTTTTCACAGATACTTCTTTTAGCACAGGTACAAGGACTTAATGAACTTAAAAATAAAATTGTTCATAATTCAAGAAATCTTCATATATCTATTCATAAAGAGTGTTTTAGAGTTTTGTTGTCTACAGTTCAGTTGCGATAGTTACGTATGCTTCTATAATGATAAAATTTATAATTTTGCAGGAACTGAGCAACCAGATTCCACCGATAGTTCAGGAAGGACAGATTCAACACATACTTCTTTTAGCACAGGTAGAAGGACTTAATGAAGCTAAAAATAAAATTGTTCATAATTCAAGAAATTTTGTTACATGTATTCATGATAATTTTTTTCTAGTTTTGTTTTCTTTGGTTCAGTTGCGATAGTTACGTATGCTTCTATAATGATAAAATTTATAATTTTGCAGGTTCTGAGCAGCCAGATTCCACCGATAGTTCAGGAAGCACAGGTTGGACAGATACTTCTTTTAGCACAGGTAGAAGGACTTAATGAAATTAAAATTAAAATTGTTCATAATTCAAGAAATTTTGTTACATGTATTCATGATAATTTTTTTTTATTTTTTTGTTTTTTTGTTCAGCTGCGATAGTTACGTATGCTTCTATAATGATAAAATTTATAATTTTGCAGGAACTGAGCAGCCCTATTCCACCGATAGTTCAGGAAGCACAGACTGGACAGATACTTCTTTTAGCACAGGTAGAACGACTTAATGAAATTAAAAATAAAATTTTTCATAATTCAAGAAATTTTGTTACATGTATTCATGATAATTTTTTTCTAGTTTTGTTTTCTTTGGTTAAGCTGCAATAGTTACGTATGCTTCCATAATGATAAAATTTATAATTTTGCAGGAACTGAGCAGCTAGATTCCACCGATAGTTCAGGAAGCACAGACTGGACAGATACTTCTTTTAGCACAGGTAGAAGGACTTAATGAAATTAAAAATAAAATTGTTCATAATTCAAGAAATTTTGTTACATGAATTCATGATAATTTTTTTCTAGTTTTGTTTTCTTTGGTTCAGCTGCGATAGTTACATATGCTTCTATAGTGATAAAATTTCTAATTTTGCAGGAACTGTGCAGACATATTCCACCGAGACTTCAGGAAGCACAGGTTGGACAGATACTTCTTTTAGCACAGGTAGAAGGACCGAATGAAATTAAAAATAAAATTGTTCATAATTCAAAAAATTTTGTTACATGTATTCATGATAATTTTTTTCTAGTTTTGCTTTCTTTGGTTCAGTTTCGATAGTTACGTATGCTTCTATAATGATAAAATTTATAATTTTGCAGGAACTGAGCAACCAGATTCCACCGATAGTTCAGGAAGCACAGACTGGACAGATACTTCTTTTAGCACAGGTAGAAGGACTTAATGAAATTAAAAATAAAATTGTTCATAATTCAAGAAATTTTGTTACATGTATTCATGATAATTTTTTTCTAGTTTTGTTTTCTTTGGTTCAGCTGCAATAGTTACGTATGCTTCAATAATGATAAAATTTCTAATTTTGCAGGAACTGAGCAGCCCTATTCCACTGATAGTTCAGGAAGCACAGATTGGACAGATACTTCTTTTAGCACAGGTAGAAGGTTTTATGAAAGCACATTTTCATGTTTTTCTTTCAGCAGAAAAGTGGCTACCTTACGTCTTCCTATTTGAATTCAATATTTGTTTTTCCTTTGGTTTTCTTAAAATATTTCTTAAACGTTTTGATTTAAAAAAAAAAATCTTATATGACAATAGGACTTAAAAAGTACGGTAATATATTTATATGTATATATTGCACTACAAAATATCAGTTTCAGCCTTTAACAGGAAATTATATGCTATATTTACAGCACGTAGTTAATACCTAATGTAGCCTCTTTGAAAATGTGTACGTTTACTACATATATTGTTTTCATGATTTTTCGAGTATTCATTTTGACCTTTAAACAAAACGTTAATATAATTGTGTTTGCTTGTATAAAATTTTGCCACCATGTAAATAATATAACCAACACTCTTTTTCCTACTCTTAACTTGAAGTTCTCTGTCTTGGAAAAGAACTCCTATGACTACAGAGTCTGGAATCATTGATGGCTATGCGAACAAATAAAACTGCATTTAATATAAGGACTTTATTTTTACACTACTTTCACCATTCGAAATGTTTGTCATACCTACCTAGATATCGAGAGTAGCCATAGCTACCGAGAGTATTCCAGGCAACCAGGTATTCCAGGTAAGGAGAGTCTCTTTATTAGATAGAAAGAGGGACACATTGAAAATTACTTTTATTACATCATTTTGTACATCAATTTAAATACTGAGCTGATCACTTTTTTTCGTTATTTCAGCTGGTGTTTGTGACTGTGGCAATCATTCAGTTGCATGCTATTTAGATAATGAAGGAAAGAAAATGTGTATATGCGACATTGGGTATTCTCAGTTGTTCCATACATGTATTGGTAAGTTTCTTAAATTTCTCTTCTGTTTAAATACGCATTTAATAAATTTCAAGGCTAAATAGATATTGAATAGTTTCTATTTGTTATCAAATATGTAACTCTCAGCATCTTACTTTATTAATGTCAAGAATCAATCGATTCTATGGAATGTAGCTGGTTGGTTGTAAAGCCAATTACTACACTGGCAACCCTGCTTGATGAAGCCGAGGAAATATAAGGCAGAGTGTGCGATTCTTGCTTTTCAGTGGCACCATCTATGACCAAGATTTAGACTTCCCCACATCATACTTCTCACCAGTCTATAAGGTGGACCCATTCATACATCCATTCATTCATCCACAGATCGTAATTTTGACCTGAATCAGGGAATGATCGATCTCCAATCCAGTACCCCCAGAGGTATTGATTTGTTATGGGAACATGGAGGACTTTTGCGACTCGACAGATTTAACGTGCATCCGTCACTTTACTACACGGGGAGTCTTCGGCCGGCGGGGTTCAAACCCATGAACTCTCGGACATGTGCCTAGCGCCCTACCAACCGGGCTTTCCCGGCCGATGGAATGTAGTTTCACAGTTTGACATCTCTTCTACTGAGAATGTTACAAATAGCATAATTATTTTTGTTCATTTTTTATGCAAAAGATTAGGTTATGTTTTTCGATAAGAAAAAAATTCCAATAAATCCTTAAATTTCTAGATTTTTTTGAATTTTTAATATTTTATATGAGGAGAACATCCTTTACTATAAAGAGAAAAGAAGCATTCTTTAAGGTAACGACAGGGACATATAAGCCTTGTTAATTTGAATAAATCCCAGACCTTGGTTTAAGGACTCTTGGAAGGAGAATTGGGGCAAACTACCTATCATAGGGAACTTTTTTAAGGAAATAATTTGCATTAGCATTATATAGGAAGAAAACCACATAAACCTCCGAATTGCGAGTGATTAAAATGGAAGCTGTTTCTCGTCTATGTATGTATTGGAACAATATTTTCAAAAACATTAGGAACTGGAACGTAATTGTGCTGACTGAGTGAAATTTTAACGAGAATCAAATCCAGTTCAAGCAAATAAATAGGATTATAGGATTATCCATCGTCTCTTTGAAAACATATTCTTTTTACCATTTTTTCAAACATTATTTTTTCCTTCTCATGCTTAATTTAAATGGCTTGAATGCTTATATTATTAAAACTATTACTTCTCATGCCGATATCGATTATAAAAGAGACTGATTTCCATGATTTGATCTTCCAATTGCCATAGATAGTGTAAACAGTCCACACTTAGTTTCTGAAAAAATATGAACTTTTCTTACGATAAAATAGAATTGAGCACTATAAACTTTTTCCCTATATAAATCATCAAGTAATAGCCCAGGCAGAAAGAAGTGTGTTAACAGTGAAACAGTCCGGTAATCGCGATTCTTATGATGTTAAAACGTTAAGTAAATGATTTTATTCTGACAAAGTTTATGACAATAACCAGCTGTTTTCCTTGCATGTGATTATGCAAACTGGCGGGCATTGTACTCTAGTAAAATTATAAAATAGAATGCAATAAAGTACATATTTCTAGAAAAATAGAATACTATTAAGCAGACTTTGTGACAATTGCTAAGGAACAACTTATTTATGGAAAGTAGTGTTGTTGAGAGCTGACCAATAACAGGAAAATCAAGTGCAGCAGTCATGATAAAGCAGTCGCCGTTATCTGTATAAAAGGCAGGCAATGCACACAATCTCTTCCTTCAATTGGAAATTCAGGGTGTTAAGTGTTTGACCAAAATAGCGCCGTAAGTTTTTGAACTTATATCTGTAAAATTCAGCGTTGTATCAAATGTTAGAAAGACATCATTTGAGTTCTTACAATCGTGGACGACCAGGTAGACAATTGGAAGCAGGTCAAAATTTCGCCACTGTGGCCGCACAGATGAGAGTTTTAAAAAGTGTCATTTCGTTACGAAAAAAGACCACTAGAGGTAGAAATGCTATGCAATGGCGTACCGGTGGTCGTTGTAGGAACACCACACCTCAAGAAGAGCGATACGTAGCCATAATAGCAAAAAGGAACAAAAATGTCACTCCTCGATAGATAACTGCAGATTGTATCATATCACCCATTGTAACATTTACATAAATGTAGTATTTATGTATGGTTTTATTTTATTTATGACCATCGTTTTGAACAGCCATCCCAAGTTTGGGTTTACGACTACTGATATTCAACTCCGCAACCTTATAATTTTGAACCCAATCCAGAAGACTAGGGAACTTCCGGATCAAGTATTAGAAGAAATGTGTCTTTGCGGAGGACTCTTTGATGGAACTAAGCCGCATTTGCATTCCATGGAGAAGAAGACCACGAGAAACTCACACGGTTCGCCTGAAGGCAAAGGGACTCCCATGATCTGTCTACCACTGAGAATATTTCGTGTCAGCATTGTGGTCGGAGCAAGCCGGATACGGAATTCGTATCACCATCCCTCGCTAGGACATGAACCCGATTCACCTTCTTGGAAGTTGGCGAACGCTCTAACTCCTGAGCCGTCGCGGCTCTTACGTATGGTTTAGCATTTTATGTTTTTCTGTTACTTTTAAAATTAAAAAAAAATCTCGGTTTTCTATTAAACTTTATTTAAAGCATTAAGCCTTCGAAGATAGAACTTTAAAAGATAGATATAGAGCCTTGAGCCTTCGAATTAGAAGGTTTTAAATGTCGAAGACAATATTTTACGTTTTCTTTTCGAAGAATCTGAACGTTTTCAAGTATTGAATATCAATACTAGGTTATTTTCTTATACTCACTTTAACGGCAAATTAATTTTCACAGCTTTTATAGAGAGATGAAGTTTGGAATTTGAATACCTGTTAACTTTCGCGATTTTTACTAAAGATTTTTCACAGTTGTAGTTGAAAAGCAGAGTAAATGCAAATAAATAACAATTTTTTAAAACCTTTTCATGTTTTTACACATACAAGGAAGAATTTTCAGGTTTCTTGTTTACTTTTTATTTACTGTGTATGTTGAGATAATTAATCTTCTTGAATTTACGCAAATTTTCTTAAATCAATCCTATAACATATTTCACGTAATAGTGAGAAAAAGTAGTAATTATCTTACACTCAATGTGATGTAGTTATTCAGTTAAAGAAATCAACCACTTATTAGAATCGAAACCATCAAATAACGATGAGATTATGAACGTTATTTAATTAAAGAAATTTTGGAGCATAGTTTCACTCCTCCATTAATTTTTGAGCCACGAAATTTAAAATAAAGGAATAAAGTTAAAAAAAAATTTTTACGTTTGTATATCTTCGCCATTTTGTATCATAACCTACTAATTGCAATTTTCTTTCTTTAAAAACCAAATTTTGGAATTCTACTTTAGCAAATCGTTGCCGAGTCGCTTTTTTTTCGAAATATATTGTGAAGCACTTGTGATGTTTTTTTTTAATTGCATACATCATTCTGTTTGCAAAGAATATAATAGTCCAATATATTATGAAGAGTAAATGAAAGTTTATATTTTCTTTCCTAGATTGTTATTGCGGCGAAAAATCACTTGGATGCTTCTTTGATGAAAGTAAAGAGAAGAAGTGCTTATGCAAAGAGGGTTATGCTCAAGACCAAGAAGCATGCAGAGGTATGAAATATATCAGGTGTACCATTACCACAATTCTTAGCATACATTTTTAGACTCCTATTACTATCTTTTAAAGACATTTTCAACGTTAAAATGTAATATTTTCACAGGAATGAGAAATTTAGAGGAAATTTTTTCCAAACAGCTCCTTATTATATTTGATATAAAAAGTAACATATACTTAAACACAATCAAGAATTTACAACAAAAAAGCACATTCGGAAGAAAAATTATTTGTTTGAAAAAACAATTTCGGAGATGAAATATGCATGAAACATTTTATTTCATATTTCATTACGTTCGGCGTTGAACAGCAGATAAAATTTCGGGTTTACGAATACTAATGGTCAACTCCGTATCCTTGTTATTTCGAAACCAATCCAGAAGACAGGAGAATTCATGAAACAAGTACAACAAATTTTCCTTCTTGGAGGAATTTTTTCATTGGACTAACCCATATTTGTGTTACATAGATGGGAAAACCTGTCACGTTTTGCCTGATGGCAAAAAGATTCTAGCACATGCTCCGTCTACAACTGAGGATACTTTACGTTTGCACCGTGGTTAGTGCAAGCCGATTGAGGAATCCGTATAGACTAGCCATCGCTGGGATTTGACCCCGGTTCACCTCATTGGAAGGCGAACGCCGTATCCCCTGAGCGACCACGTCTCATGTTTTAAACATTAAAAAAAAGGGTTCTGTTAAGAAATGTGACCAGCCTTAGCTACGATGCATTTGTAACAAAAACTTTTCATGTAGGCAATCAAATCACCTTGCACTGAAATAGGAACACGAAATAGAAACACCACAGACCCTTGATATAATTCATGTTACCCGCCATAGAGAAAAGCTCTATTCTCTAAAGTGTCTGCTAAAGTATCTTTAAGCATTCGGTATTATATTAAGGTTTGGAGATTGGGCTAGCCAATCCAATCCAATCATTAAAGAAAATCCTTGATGTGATGAGGCTTGTGTGATCACCTGATCACTCTCTTACCGTCAATCAGCACAAAATCTATAACTAAAAATAAATAAATAAATAGAATAAAACAAACTTCTAAGGTTTTAAGAACAAACATTTACACTCTTGCTAAACTTAGTGTCCGTTTCGAAAACATGGAGGGGCATACGGCCATTCAAGACGATGCCTTATCATACGGTTAATTAAGACGATGCCGTATCATACCATTAATTATTCGCTTCGATAATCGTCGCTTGCACGCATGCACATACATTTAAAACGAATTAAAAATATAAAAATATATATTTTGATTTAATATCACAAACGCACTCATACCTCATATAATGCTAACAAAGTTTTGCTTAATAAAATTAATTAAGGATACATTTTGATACATATTTTTATTTAATTTAGAAACATGTAAATACGACAGAGAGTGTCTGAATGGCGGAATCTGCAAGATCAGCTATGGAAGAGTTGGATTTTGTGAGTGCAGGGCAGACAACAGCGGAGATAGGTGCGAGATCAATGATGTCTGTGATCATTTCAATGATGTATGCCAACGATATGGAGCCGTATGCGTCATTAAAGATGGATTGCCATCTTGTGAATGTCCTTCTGACAGGAAAGGTGTTACTGGACATTGTGAAAGTAAGAAATTAACACTAAATAACAGTGAAATATTGATTCAGACAGCAAGGTATTATATAATTACGTTTTACAGGGCTCGCGCTAAGGATTTCAAATTATTAGCCAAATTATTATTTATTTCAATTGTTTCAAATTACTATTTGTTTCAGGCTTGTATTATTAGGATCCAATTCTNAAATATTATCATGTTTTTAGGGCATGAATCTGAATTGAACAACCTGATAATCCTCACTCTGGTTATTGTTTCCGTTTCTAAAAGCGCTATCTGTTGAGCCAGTTTATATTAAATATTATCATGTTTTTAGGGCATGAATCTGAATTGAACAACCTGATAATGCTCACTCTGAATATTGTTTCCGTTTTTAAAAGTGCTATATGTTGAGCCACCTCATGTGACATTTGCCATGTGACATTTTTAGCAGCAATCATTGGTCGATTTTCTAACGTTGCCATTCGGGGAGTTGTAATGAGGCTTTTTTTTGGTGCCGTGTAAGAGAAATATATATACATAGATTACGTTTCACAGGGCTCGCGCTAAGGATTTCAAATTATTAGCCAAATTATTATCTGTTTCAATTATTTCAAATTACTATTTGTTTCAGGCTTGTATTATTAGGATCCAATTCTATTTGGTTATGCGGCGCATCTACCGAAAATGACTGTAACATACCTGCCAACTTTTACGCATTTGGCGTAAAGTTTAATTTTTATATTTAAAGTGGTAGTAAATATATACTCCTTTTTCTTTTATAAACTTAATTTTAAAATGATTTTGATCACCACTGTTCTTAAAAGAATTAAGCACATATATTAATATGCGTTAATATAGTGGTTGACAGCTTAAGCTTTTTCAAATACAACGCATTTATTTGCTTAGAATTGAAATTTTAATTCCATTTTAACACCACTGGGAAAAAGGATAATGGAAGGGATTAAATGTTGGCAGGTATGCTGCAATCGAATAAAAAATACTGATTTGTTGGAAAAATTTATTTTGACGTAATTATGAGGATCGAGTTAATGTCATACTTTTCTTTTCACTGAAGAAGAATCATTCTCCAATACTTTCGTCAAAACACAATTTTACTAGCCAAATTAACGATATAATCGCATTTGGCGAGGTGTCGAATGTTTAGCGTAGGGACCTCTTTTTTGAATAAACCATTTAAATACGATAGAGCTAATACATTTAGCATACAAAATATCTATTATGAATAAATAAAACAAATCTGCTTCCCCAAAACGACAAACACTTCCTTTAGATATGAAAGCCGCAACTGCACTTTGTGAAAATAAGAAATTACACTAATTACAGGAAATTCACAGGCGACAAAAAATGCAAAAAGTGGTCGAAACTCAATTCAGTTTTATTTTTTAATTATCTCTTTCATTATTAAATCTTAACTACCAGAATGATTCACATTTCAAATTATGCAAATATAAACCAGAAACTATCTTTAAACGAGCTTTCAATAGCTAAATAAAAAATATGCTAAAAAACTTGTTAATTTTAATTTCTTTTAATAAAATTTTGAATTTTATTAGTCACCAATTTTTGTATTTTAGTCACCTGTGGCAACCTTGTAATTAAGAATATTATTATTACTGAATTTGTCAACCATAAGTATGCAATTGCGTAGGAGCATTCAACATAGGTAATACTATTAAATACGTAAAGTAAATCAGCTGTCGTTTATAATCTGATGACTTACTAATATCAAGGTTGACAAAAAGTGCAAAAAAAAATGGCGGTTATTAAAATTCAAAATATCATTAAAAGAAATTAAAATTAGCAACTTTTTAAAAAAAAATTCAATTATGAAAGCAGAATTGAAAGTGAATGCAAAGAATATGTTTGCTTTCAATACTAATAATTTGAAATGTTAGTCTTTGTGTAGTTAATTTACTAAAGAGATAATAAAAAAAGAAAATGAATCGAGTTTCTACCACCTTTTATATTTTTAGTCGCTTGTGACATTCCCGTATTATGCACAGATAAGACGGCACCAAAATTTTGTCCTTTCTCTTTCATTCACCAACTGCCAATAAATGAAAATTCGCGATTTCTTTACTACTGTACTCGACAGCGAATTGGTACCAAGAATGTTTGGATTATTTCCTTAATTTAGGAAATTAAAGTATTTTTAACTACCACTTCTTTTCTTGATTTTAACTTGATTTCTTTTAGTATATTTCTAATGATACATAATAGCACTTGTGACAGCTAACCACAATGCTTTCACCCCGTGGTCGGAAATACTACAACCACATTTTTTTTTTAATGTAGCGACTAGCGAACTTAATTTTACCAATATTCAAAATTATTTTAACTAAAAAATTGGCTTGGATAAATATGAGGAGATATTAAGAGTTAGTTACAATTCATGTTTAAATGAAATTGTTTTTTATTCTGAAACACTTTTTACTAATTTGTTCTTTAAACTCTATGCTTTTCTTGACAGTGATTTAAAAAATGCTAGGAAATTATCAAATATTTGTGATTTAAGAGATCAATGATTTTATATATCTTCCAAGAAATAAGGTACAGAACGAAAACAAATAATGGACCACCCTGAATAACTGTTTATCTAAAGATCGGATTTTCACGTTCTCGGCTTCAATCTTAATGGTTTGAACGGTTTGACCGCAAATATGCTAATTAATTCATGCAGACGATGTTTTAAGTAACGAAATCAGACACAAAACCATACTTTATAGTTCCTGTGAAATCAAATTTAAAAAAACGTCAGATATTTAAAATTCGATTTCCCAGGACAAATCGACCGACTTTCCGAGCATCAGACGTAGATCTTATTAACGATCGGCCACAGAGACATTCTCATTGCATACGTTGACGGGCCCGCTGAGAATTTGCACCAATCAGATTCGATTCTTTTTTTAAACGTTTAAACTTTATTTCTTTATTTAACTAACGTTAAAAGTAGTTGACAGGAATCGCTACAAGCAACTGTTTTTTGTGTCGCACGACTCACTGCGCTACTTCTCTTAAAAAGTAATGCACTACACTACATACTACGGAAAAAAGTAGCCACTACAGTAGTTTTGCTACTTCAGACGACTCATTTCAATACACAGTTTAAACAACATCATGCTGAATATGATAGACTAGGACTAGTAATTAATAATATCAGTATTAACCCTTTCCAGAATTACTGTCAGTCACCACTGTCACCTGTAAATTACCCACCGCTCTAAATGTAAAATTTTTTTCACCTCAATGTTTAGTTACCACTTCATTCAGTGATCTCCGGGTATTTTAAGGTAAGTTTGTGAAAAAATCTTTCAAAATGTTAGTGGTTGCGTCCATTTTTTTTAACAGCTGAAAGAGCTTCGAGTGCAAATGGTTAAAAGACAGTTTATTTCTTTAGTATTAAAAAAAATAAGAAAGGCAATATTTATCTACCGTGGTTTTTGTTAAAAGAAGATTTTTTTAGTCAAATAATGACGATGCTTGTGGTCAGTGACAGTGGAAATAAGGCCGAGAGATATAAAGTCTTTCTGATATACAAGAAGTTAGAATTTTCTAAGATAGAAGTTATGTTACTGTTTTTAATATAATCTTGAATGTTTGGAAATATTTTTTAAAAAAATGTCTTAAATAAAATGTCCAAAACCATTTTGATACTCGAAAAAAAAATCCTAATTAAATACTCGAATCGTAAGCATTTTAATAATTTATTTATTAAATTTCAGATATCTGCACTCCAGATAAATGCATTCATGGTCACTGCGAGATATTTGGGGAAGATTTCAAATGCAGGTAAATCTGCCTGATATTCCTAATATTTTCTGGTCAATAAGGAAAAAACTACAAAATAAATTCATATTGCGTGAAAAATATTGTCATTTTTTTAATGTGTACATAAACTAATAAAAGAAAAGTATTCGTGTGAGCTTACATATAAAATTAGTAATGTAAATCGACTAAATACATTTAGCAAATTATAACTTTTCAAACGTCTTTCCTTTAAGGTGTGAAGCTGGCTTTGAAGGAAAATACTGTGATAACAAAACTGCACCTAACAAACGTAAGTAACATAAAGCATTGCTTTGGCGTTACAAATAATTGTTTAACATTTTACTGTACAGTGAGCAAAGAAGAAAAAAAATTAACCACCATCAATAACTTTTGATCTAATGCTTGCATCTCTTAGCTTTTGGACTCAAATTAATGATTCGTGGGGTCAACCTCAAATATGCCGGTTAATTGAAAAATTAAATAAACGAATTAATGAATAAAAAGTTTCATAATTAAAATTTGATTTCTCAGAAACTATTTGACGAATTTCGAGCAAATTTTCAATTTTTTAATGTAAAATTATTGTTTAAAGTAATGGAAAAATTCTGTACCTTACAATTCCTTATTTTTTCACTATTGTTAAATAAAATAATAAAAAATAATTAAAAAATAAAAAAGAAATATTTGCTCAAACTAATTTTCTCAGGTACCTACTTTTGAATAAACGAATCTTATAAGCGCGTGCAAAAAATTTTTAATGCTCTAAAAAGTTCACGAGATATGGTGAAGTACGTAAAAAGTAAAATTGACCACCACAACCTGACCAAACTATTGGATCTTTAATTCCCGGATTGCGTCTTTCAGAAATCCGAATTTGTCAAAAAAAAAGGTATGTTTATTCAGAGATAGTACGTTTTTTGTATCTAAATTTTCCACTTACTATACATATCTTCTCACTAATTAATTAACATATTTGAGGCAATCCCCACGAACCATTATGATTGAGTCCTAGTAAGTGAAAATCTGATCATTTGATCATAAGTCTCTCCGGGTGATCTGTTTTTCTTTTATAACTGTGCCTTAGAAAAATCAAAGAAATACACTCGCTGTTAACATATGTGGAATCATGGTGATGCGATCCATTAAGATCAGAAAGATTTGTGTATTTGTATAGTACTATCTTGATCTGTCATAGTTTTTGGAAGAAAAGAAAAACATACTTTACATCTGAAGCTCATGACATAACAGACTTAGTAGTCATATAATAACTGCAATTACGTTCAAGGCCACTGGAGCCTCATTTCTATTAAATAATAAACATTTAACAGTTCGCTTTTTTTCGAGATTTTCCTTTAGGCTGTAGTTGATCACAATCGCGTGCGTTTAATTCTTTTCAAATCGGTTACTTGAACTCAAAAAAAAGTCAAAAATCATATTTTTTTTCCATTAAAGAAAGGCTTGGAAAGAGGGAGGATCGATAAAAGACGCTGGATTGAAAAATTGCCCCGCGCAAAGGTAAATTTAATTTCTTTGGGACTGTTTTTAATGTATGTTTTCCGACGTTTATTATTGGTTTTTATTGTTATCTCTATTTTAACCAATTAAGCGCACGCCTGCGAAACATTCTGATTTTTCCGACTCAAAACTTTACAGTGAAAATTTTATTCCTTTTAAAGTTACATCACCTTTTACAGTAATGACCATTAGTTTTAAAACATTTTACATATTTTAATTTAATAAAAAAACGTATATTTTTATATATATTTTTTGTATTTAGGTGATGGAATATTCTTTATTCTGGTTATCACTGGCATAGTTTCCATACTGATATTTGGCATTGGAGTACTATGTATGGCAATTTATTTCAGGTACACGCAATTACTTAAAGATTTCGTTGATCCATTTATTTAAAACTTAGGAAAAAAAACTACTGATAAATACGAGTATTTGCCGAAAATAAAAGTAAAGCAGCAAAAGATTCAAGCACTTCAGTACTTTTTTAGGAAAGATTCAAGCACTTTTTTGTTTTGGAAATATTTTGTTCTGAAATTTTTTTTTTTAACTTTCATTTAGAATATACTTTAGAATATTACTTTTTACAAAAATATATATGCTGCGAAACTCTAAGGTAGTAGAAAATTCATTTGATAGATGTAATGTACAATAACTTAGTAATTTATGTTTATTATATGAAACTAATATAAACTAATATATTATGTAATATAGTAAAAACTTATATTTAATAATTTATGTATCATATAATATAAAAATCGACTCAACTTCCACAGTAATCCCAACTTGATCCGATTTGTAAAAAAGTATTTTCTAGTGATAACAAAATTTAAGTTTTTTTAAGTTTAGTATTTTTTTATTTCAAGTAATTTTTAAACCACTTTTTTGAATTTAATTCAATTATGGAATCAGTAGGGGTTTTAATTTTAAAATCTCTGTGAATTGCGATGTTTCTTATAAAATATAATAAGCCGCATAATTTTCTGAGTAATTTGTTTTGAAAGGTATTTAATAATGTAGCTTGATTTTTACAAAAATTACACCAAGCGGGGAACGCATAAGTTAAAATTGGTCTAATGTATGTAATATATATGTAGCGTTTGTTTTTTAAAGACATCTTTGAATAAGGGGCTAGTAGGCATTTAAATTTGTTATGAATTCCATGAGCTTTAGCCAGTATTGATTTTATGTGATCATCCCAATTTAATTTGCTGTTGATTGTCTACCTTAAGTAGGTGGCATGAATAATTATAGGGATTTGAGTTTTGTAAAATGTTAAATTATTTTGGATGGTTTGCATCCTGCTTTTTTTTGTTGTTTTTTTTTTTGAAATTATAATAGGTATGATTTTTGGTCATTGGTCAGTTTGTGCACCAGGCTTCAAAAATATTTATTATGTCTTGAAGTTTATTTATCACCTTATTTGCTGGATTTAACTATTATGCCAGTATCATCTGCAAAAAAGGGAGTAAGGTTATTATGATCACTTTTGTTTATTGGAGAGTCTTGTGTGTACAAGAGATAAAGTACAACTGAAAGCCTCCACTCGGTTTTTTACTGGTAGTCCGATCAAGCCACTGCGAAGGATATCAACTTTCCAAACGAGTCATTTAATACAAAATCTAGTTAAAATAAGAAAGTGGTAGCAAATATATGACTAAAAATTTGTTTTATTTATGAATGTTAGTGGTTTGCCTTATTCACTTGTCCACCACTACAGATTCAATTCTCAAATATATATCATAAATTTCTCTCAATTACTTTTATAAAAGGTTTTGGTTTCATGCGCGCAACAGGTTCACTTTTTAAATAGTCTGCGCAGACTACCGTGTGGAGGCTTTTTGATGTAGGAGGTGATGGTCCAAGGATGCTTCCTTGAGGCACCCCAGCTTTGATGTTACGTCTTGTAGAGAGAATGTAATTCATTTTAATTTTAGATGTTTTATTGTTAAGATATGTTACTAGTAGTAAAATAGTATCACTATTGAAATGCAATTTGATTAATTCGTTGATTAGTCCTGCATGCCAGACTCGATCAAATGCTTTCGTAACATTTAGCCTTAGAAATGCTGAGCATTGTTTATTTCTGATTCCTTGGAGTATGAATTCTATGATTCTTATTAATTGTTTAGTTGTGCAAAGCGTTTTACGAAATCCGAATTGCTCATCAGGTTGTAATTTATCATCAATTCTATTGTAAATAATTCTGTCAAAGATTGTACTTAATGAGGGTAAAAGGCTAATTGGCCTATGGTAATGAAGCATGACTTGGTCTTTAATGGTTAAGTAGTGTAGATTTAGTTATTTTATATTTTTACCCCAGTTGGTTAATCAAAATAGCTGGTAGTTTTTTATAAAATTGTGTGGAGAGAATATTAAACTGCTATTATTATTTTCTTCTTTATTTTTGCAGATTGAAAAAGAAAGTTGCAGCTACTGATTTGGAAAAACTGGTAAATGATAGAGGAACAGAGACTATTTCAGTTCAACAATAACAATAAAAAATATTACATTTTGAAATTTGCTTTCTATTCTTGGACGATAGCTGCTAAAAGATGTTTTTTTTTCGAGGGTCATCATTATCCTGGAACAAGAAGTAAAGAACTGCACGCTTCTGAAGAATATTTCAAAGCTCGCTGCTTTACTTTCCAATTTAGTAATAAATAAAAAAATATCTATTTTTTGTCTGAAAAATTGGAAAGCTCTATTCAAAACATATTGAATAAGTTAAGCAATGGATTTCCAAACACCTTTTTCTTGATACTTTATCCTCCAATTTCATAATTTTTCCACAACACTAGTAACTCTAGGTTTGAATCTGGAAAAATCAGAATTTCCCAAATACTAGAAACTCGACGTAATTTTTGACAAATATCGTTATGTCATTGGTGCCAACTTATACGTATTTAATTAGTGATCGGTAAAACTACCTTATTTTTGTTCCTTTACTACAACTACTTTGTTGCAAATGTAGTAACCAACGACTACTTTTCGTAATAACTACAAATTACTTTGGAATTAGTAAATACTTCACGACTTTAAATTGACGATCTTTGCTAGAGAACTTTATTTACACCTATATTCAAAATGGATTTGAGTATGAAATAGGCTTGCGTTAAACAATAAGGAATAATTAAGAATTATTTTTTCATAATTACATAATTCAGTTGGGATTCCAAAAAAAAAACAATTTCGAATTTGTTTAATCAATCTTTAACTTTTTATGCCTTTTTCGGCAGAACATATTAAATTTAAGAAAGGCGAAACTATCAAACGCTTGCAATTTTTTAATTGTTTAATGGTCTTTTATTTCCTCTAGGAAATTAAGTACTACATTGAAAATACGTTTCCTTTGAAAAGGAATTGATTAATGAAGCTAATAAATACCTGTAACCAGTAAAACGCTTAACAAAAATATTTAATTTATGAATTCAAAACTACAATGGAGTAAAAATATATTTTCTTGTAGATTGCATTTGTAAAAACTTTACATGATAAATAATTTATTTAAATTATAATCATATGTTTTCAGTATCATTAAAAATACATTCATTGTGTAATTAATGCTATTTTACACATTTGAAAATAAATTTTTATTTCTTTAAATCTTCAATAAAAAGTAATACTAATAGTTCATTTAAATAGCATATTTTGAGGTGATAGACATGAAAAGGATACAGAGATAAATCATACAGAAGGCTTAAAGAATTGTTTCAGTTTAACCACTTCCCTTATTATTTTGGGTAATAACGCAATCGAATAAATTGCCATTATTCATAATCCCTAGGGAAAAAATATTTGTTTTATTTCGTTTTTCAAAGTAAAAGAAAATATTCTGCTCTGGTTTGCAGTTTTCCAGAACTGGACAAACCTTTTGAAAGATCGAATGCAAGATTACTGTAACCCATTTGATTACCCATATGAAAAAGAATTGTAACAATGNAGGAACCAAATCTAGAACCCGACACTCGANTTTGAGGCATCTCTGTTACAATCGTACCCTGTTACAATTGACCCCACTCTCCCCTACTAAAGAACTTAATTTACACTCTTGTGTAAAATAGATTTGAATGAGAAATTAGCTTACGTCAAACGTAAAGGAATAATTAAGAATTATTTATTCATATTTACATGAGTCAGTTTGTTAATCCAAAACATTTGTTCTTTTAACCTTCAATTTTTCGAATAAAACTATCAAATACTTGCAACATTTAAATTGTTATATGCGCCTTTATTTCTTCTAAGAAATTGAGTACAAGGAAAATGCGTTTCCTTCCTTTGAATAGGCATCAATGTTTCAGGAGTATGCATGTTATTCGCAAGTGAAGAGATTAATAATCTATGTTATTATTAATTCTCTATTTTAGGTAATTGTCCCTAAATATTACGATGATCCCTAAATATCAATATTATGATTATTTATCCTTTTTTCGTAATAGCTAGAGTATATAATAATTATACGTGATTTAAAATACGTAATTTCTATTAACACGTTGAGCGCCGCGTCAACCACCGGTGGCTGACACTGAAATTACATTTAGGCTGCGTCTGCCACCGTTTGCTGACACTGAGCTTTCACATAGGCAGCGAAAAGCAGCTGGCTGACAGCGTACAACATGATATAGAACTATAAAATTTACACGCTTTTATGGAATTGCAGGAAATGTATTCGAAATTTACTTAATTATTGTGATTCTTGGCTTAATAAATTCAAGTTAGTAGATTTTTATCCACCACTATTTTTTAGACAGTTCGTAGTGTTGTGTCACAACAACCAGAAATAAGACGTGAGTTGTACCAAACAATTTATTTAAACATTCACACGAACAATCACAAAATATTACCCAAAGAAATATCTCTTCTTAGAAAAAAAACTCTCTTCTCAACTACACAAAAAAAGAACATCACTTCTCGTGTGTGTCTCTCAAGCAACATCATTTTTGCATTACCTCTCGAGGAATTGATGCTTTTAGCTCAGTTGTCACACACTGTTACGTTACAGTCTAACTCCTCCCTTCCACAGAGTTTTCTTTGCAAGAGTAGGAAATGGCAAAAAAACTTACATAAAATTTTGTCAAAACTGATTTATATAGGCTGACATAAAACTGTTTTGTTTATCTGTATATAGGAAAATAAAAGTTAACAACAGGCTCAAATTGATGTGCCCAAATGACTAAGTTAGTCGGCTCAAACTATCAGCATTGATATGCATAGTTCCAGGTTTATGTATAACGTCGAAGTTCAAATGCTGCAAGGATAATGCCCATCGTAATAGTCGGGAATTGATTCCAGTGTTTTGTTTAAGCCATACTAAAGGATTATGATCTGTTTGAATTATAAATTTGTGAGGACCATCTATATAGCACTTTAACTTCTTGACAGCAAATATAATTGCCAAACATTCTACGGTACTGTACCTACTTTCAGCTTCACTGAATTTTCTACTTAAATATAGTATGGGATGTTCTTCTCCTCTATCATTGATTTGCGATAATACTACACCCAATCCAAGGTTTGAGGCATCACACTGTACTATAAAGGGTTTATCAAAATCAGGACTGTACGGAACGGGGCTCTCAGATAACTTCGATTTCAGGGTTATGAAAGCCTTTTGACAATCGTCATTCCAAAGTATAGACTCCTTCTTAGATTTTCCTTTCAATAAATCCGTTATTGGGTTTGAGATTAAGGAAAACTCTGGAATATATTTACGATAATATCCAGCAAGTCCCAAGAAAGCCCGCACTTCACTCTTGGTTTTTGGCACAGGGAAGTCTTCAACAGTTTTTACCTTGAGTTCTCCTGGACTTCTTTGTCCTTGTCCCACTTGATGGCCTAGATATTTTACATAGAATTGTGCAAATTTACATTTAGATGGCTTAATCTTTAAATTGGCGTCTTGAATTCTTTCCAATGCGGTGTTGAGATGAATAATATGTTCATCCCAAGTGTTCGAGAAAATGGCGACGTCATCGAGGTATGGAAGAGCGTAATTTTCACATCCTTTTAGTATTTCGGCCATTAGTTTACTAAAATAAAAAGGTGCATTCTTTAATCCAAAAGCCATTCTTAGTGGTCTAAAGGATCCAAAAGAAGTAACAAATGCAGCATATCGTTGAGCTCTTTTACTCAAAGGCAGCTGCCAATATCCTCTGGTCATATCGATTAAGC
>NC_092212.1:4972893-4978258 GCF_043381705.1 Parasteatoda tepidariorum | reverse complement strand
TTTATTTAAAACTTTTTATAGAATTTCTTTAAAAACACAATTGTTAATCTGGGCATTTGGCGATACAACACTTATAGAATTGAAGGATTTGTTACGTCAAGGGCTCAGGTATCATAATTTTGATCTAGTTGCGCTTCTATGTCATTTTGTTTTATGTTGCTAAGTTAACTTTCAAAAAATTCTATGGCTGGCAACAGCATTTATATTTTTCAGAGCCAGTTTAAATTAAATATTATCATGTTTTTAGGGCAGGAATCTGAATTGAACAACCTGATAATGCTCACTCTGGTTATTGTTTCCGTTTTTAAAAGCGCTATATGTTGAGAGCCACCTCATGTGACATTTGCCATGTGACATTTTTAGCAGCAATCATTGGTGGATTTTCTAACGTTGCCATTCGGGGAGTTGTAATGGGGCTTTTTTTTGGTGCCGTGTAAGAGAAATATATATATATATAGATAGATAGATAGATAGATAGATTAAGAAAGGCAATATTTATCTACCGTGGTTTTTGTTAAAAGATTATTTATTTAGTCAAATAATGTCGATGCTGTAATAAATAGGAATTTATTGAAGTTTTTTTTTGTATCAATACTTTTTAAAGAAGGGTTATTTTTCAATAGATGGCACCACTATGATAAAATTTAAATGCAATCAAAATTATGATATTTCATGACAGTGGAAATAAGGGACAAGGGGCAGTGGAATAAGGGACAGTGGAATAAGGGACAGTGGAAATAAGGCCGGGAGATATAAAGTCTTTCTGATATACAAGAAGTTAGAGTGTTCTAGGATAGTTAGGAGTTATGGTACTGTTTTTAATATAATGTTGAATGTTTGGAGAAAAGAAATGTCTTAAATAAAATTTCTCTTTTTATTTTTCCAAAATCATTTTGATACTCGAAAAAAAATCATAATTAAATAGTCGAATCGCAGACATTTTAATAATTCATTTATTAAATTTCAGATATCTGCAATCCAGATAAATGTATTCATGGTCGCTGCGAGATATTTGGGAAAGATTTCAAATGCAGGTAAATCTGCTTGATATTCCTAATATTTTCTGGTCAATAAGGAAAAAACAACAAAATAAATTCATATTGCTTGAAAAATATTTTAATTTTTTTTAATGTGTACATAAACTAATAATAGAAATGTATTCGTGTATGCTTTCATGTAAAATTAATAATGTAAATCGACTTTATACATTAAACAAATTAAAACTTTTTAAACGTTTTTCCTTTAAGGTGTGAAGCTGGCTTTGAAGGAAAATACTGTGATAGCAAACGTAAGTAAAATAAAACATTGCTTTGGAGTTACAAATATTTATTTAACATTTTACTATATAGTAAAAAATAAATAAAAAAAACGAACCATTATCAATATTTTTTGATCTAATGCTGCATCTCGCAGCTTTTGGACTCAAATTAATGGTTCGTGGGGTCTACCTCAAATATGCTGATTAATTAAAAAATTAAGTAAGCGAATCGATGAATGAGAAGTTGTATAGTTAAAAATCGATTCCTCAGAAAATATTTGACGAATTTCGAACAAATTTTCTATTTTTTCATGTAAAATCGCGTCCTTTAAAATAATGTGAAAATTGTATACCTTACAATTCATTATTTTTTCCCGATTATTAAATAAAAAAAAATAATAGAAATTAATAAAATAAATAAATAAGTTTTTACTACAACTAATTTTTGCAGGTACTTATTGTTGGATAAATGAATCTCATAATTGTGTTCAAAAATTTTTGAATTCGCTAAACAGTTCATGAGATATGGCGAAATACGCAAAGAGTAAAATTAACATTAAGGGTTCCGAGCTTTTGACCCCCCCCCCCTGACCAAACTATTGGCACCGTAATTCCTAGATTGCGTCTACCCCCTATATTTTAGGGTTCAAAAATCCGAATTTGTCGAAAAAAATGTATGTTTATTCAGAGATAGTACGTTTTCGTGTCTGAATTCGTCACTTTCTATATCTTCTCAGTAATTAATTAGCATATTTGAGGCCATTCCCACGAACTATTATGATTGAGTTCCAGAAAGTAAAGATCTGATAATTTGATCATAAGTCTCTCCGGGTGGTCTGTTTTTTTTATTATATTGATGCAATAGAAATCAAAGAAATACACTCGTTGTTAACATGTGTGAAATCATGGTGATGCGCTCCATTAGGAGCAGAAAAATTTGGGTTATTTGCATAGTACTTTTTCAATCTGGCGTAGTTTTTGGAAGAAAAGAAAAACACGCTTAACATCTGAACTTATGATATAACAGAGTTAATAGCCATATAACAACTGCAATTACATACAAGGAGACCGGAGCACCTTTTCTATTAAATAATAGACATTTAACGATTTGCTCTCTTTTCGGAGATTTTCCTGTTGGCTGTAGTTGATCACAATTATTAATGCATGCGTTTAATTCTTTTCAAATCTGTTACCTGAACTCAAAAAGAGTCAAAAATCATATTTTTCTTTATTTAAAGAAAGGCTTAGAAGGAGGGGGGGTCGGTAAAAGACGCTGGATTGAAAAATTGTCCCCGGACAAGGGTAAATTAAATTTTTTTTTGTGACTGTTCTTAATGTAAATCTTTCGACGTTTACTATTCTCTTTTATTGTTATCTCTATTTTCACCAACTAAACGCCTTTTCGCGAAACATTCTGATTTTTCTCACTCAACCCTTTGCAGTGAAAATTTTATTTTTTTAAGTTGCATCAGCTTTTACAGTAATGACCATCAGTTTTATAACAATTTGCATATTTTAATTTAATAAAAAAACGTATATTAATACATTTTTTTTTATTTTTAGGTGATGGAATATATTTTATTCTAGTTATCACTGGCGTAGTTTTAATACTGATATTCAGCATTGGAGTACTATGTATGGCAATTTATTTCAGGTACATGCAATTATTTAAAGATTTTGTTAATCTATTTGTTTAAAACTTAGGAAAAGAACTACTAATAAATACGAGTATTTGCCGAAGATGAAAGTAAAGCAGCAAAGGATTCAACACTTTTGAAAATATTTTTTTGTTTTGAAAATATCTTGATTTGAAATATTTTTTTTAACAATCATTTAGAATAAACTTTAGAATATTACTTTTCACAAAAATATATAAGATGCAAAACTCTAAGGTAGTAGAAAATTCATTTAATAGATGTAATATACAATAGCTTAGTAATTTATGTTTATCATATGAAACTAATATAAACATATAAACTATAATATGAATATAGTGAAAACTAATATAATTTATTTAATATATATATATAAATATATATATATTCATTCACTTTGTAATAACTCTAGGAGGGAATCGTTATTGATTTGTCAGGACCTAGTAATACTGAATATAAAACAAATGATGATGTAATCGTCATTTTAGTGAAAAATGAACTAAAACTGTTGTCTTCCCTTTATCTTCAGCTGATTTCATCGTTTCTAAATCTCATTACTAATCGAATCATTTGCATATCACNATAAAAAAAGGGGGGAAAGAAAAATAATAATAAAAAAATAAACAACTGGAAGGAAGAAAAAAAAGGATAAATTTTTTTTAAAAAAATCCAGAAATTAAAACATATAATCTTTTCATCAGCCCACACGATTATATCCGCAAAAAAGAGTACTTTCTGATATTGTATCAATATAGCCAAAGCAAAATATATCAATACAATAGTGTGAGGAGCACTCAAAAAGTTTTTTACAAAAATTTCAACAAATAGAATAGAACACAAAAAGTAAAAATAACACGTTAAAACAGAAAATAAAATAAAAGAAAAAGAAAAAACAAAGTAAACATAAAACATAATCTATAAAGTGAGTAGCGAAATCAAATATACTTACATGAACGGGAAATTTTTCAAGAATGATTTAAAATATTTTCGTAACAAGATTGCCAGGTTGCAAAATATGAAAACAAAAGCGCAAATTGAGTGTAACTAGAGGAGTTTTGTTTTAAAGTGCAGTTCTTACTGCATTGCTGAAGTGCGTTTGACTTGTTAGTTACCAAGGATTGGCCCGAAAATGGATGTGCGCAAAGTAATATTACACTGGATAATTTAAAGAAGTTTACCATAAATAATTCTTGTAAATAAATATTTATTTAAGAAAAAAATATAAAATAGAAAAAAAGAAATCGGAATTGCCTGCTTTGCACATACTTTTAGCCAAGGATTTGCCCGAAATGGATTTGCACATGGAAAAATTTTATAAATTAATGAAGAAATTTTTGGTAAATTATTTTAGCTACGGATTGGATAGCCACTAAAATCATTCACTAAAAATTTCTTTGTTAATTTATAAAATTTTTCCATGTGCAAATCCATTTCGAGCAAATCTGTGGCAAAAATTATTTTCTAAAAAGATTTCTCAGCTAATTTAGATAATTTTTCCATGTGCAAATCCATTTCGGGAAAATCTGAGGCCAAAATTATTTACTAAAATGATTTATTTGTTAATTTATATAATTCTTCCATGTGCAAATCCATTTCGGGCAAATCCGTGGATATAATTTTGTGCAAAGCAGGCAAATCGTGTTTCTCTTTACTGTTCCATATTTTTTTCTTAATAAATATTTATTTTCTAAAATTATTTATGATCAACTTCTTTAAATTATACAGTCTAATATTACTTTACGCCCATCCATTTTCGGACCCATCCTTGGTAACTAAAAAATCAAAAGCACTTCAGCAATGCAGTAAGAAAGGCACTTTGAAACAAAACTACTCTAGTTACACTCAATTTGCGCTTTTGTTTTCATATTTTGTTATCTGGAATCTTGCTATGAAAATATTTTGAATAATTCTTGAAAAATTTCCCGCTCATGTAAGTATATTTCAATTCGCTACTCGCTTTATAGATTATGTTTCATGTTTTATCCTGTTTTTTTTCTTCTTTTTCTTTCATTTTATTTTTTGCTTTTACGGGTTATTTTTAGTTTTTGTGTTCTTTTTTATTAGTTGTAATTTTTGTAAAAAAAAATTTGAGTGCTCTTCCACACTATTGTATTGATATATTTTGCTTTAACTATAATGATACAATATCAAAAAGCACTCTTTTTTGCGGATATAATTGTGTGGGCTGATAAAAAGATTATAGCTTTTATTTTCCGGATTTTTAAAAAAAAAGTTATCCTTTCTTTTTCCCCAGTTGTTTGTTATTTTTTTATTATTATTTTTTTATTATTATTTTTCTTTCCCCCTTTTTTTCATATGTTTTTAATTTTCCTTTGTTTTATCTTCATTTTGAATTTATCTTATGAGTTCTGTTTTCCTGCAGCTTATGCGCAATAAAAGAAACTTATTGTTTTTCTTAATTTTCTTCGTGTTTTCTTGTATTTATTTATTT
>NC_092212.1:4930906-4972859 GCF_043381705.1 Parasteatoda tepidariorum | reverse complement strand
TATATATATATATATATATATATATTTAGCTGATAGGAAAAGTATTCCAGCCTTAAAAAAATGAAGTTCTTTGGAAAGACAATTTTGCACATGTGGATTAATAACAGCAACTCGAATTATGTAACTATAAAAATAAATATAAAAAAAATACCTGATTTAAAATTATGAATAAACATAAAAAATAATATTTGCAAAGCAACTTTGCAACAATTTAAGTATGAATTTGAAGTTATTATCTACACTCACGCTTTCTCCAAATTTTGTAGGTATTGAAACCTTTAATATTAATTCGTATTTTAATTTTAGAATATATATATTCTTCTTTATACTTTTGATTTATTTCAATGATGTTTTCGTATTTTATTTTTAAGAAAAATCTTCCCAGTGGTAGCAAAAATAAGGCCTTATTATTTTAAAGAATCAGTGTTACAGTAATTCTGTCCACCACTCTTTATATATAATTTAAATGGTCGAAAAAATTACTACGTATAATCTCAATTTGAAAGAAAATTTTACAAAAAAAAATTGTTTATTCTGAAAGTTTTGATGTCAATCTATCATCACTAGAAAACAAAATTCTCCGATACATAATTGCAGGAGGCTATGACTTTGTGTACCTTTCCAAACCATATCCAACACTATCTCGAAAAATGAGTATTTCTTAGAATTGAGTGGTAATATTTGCATACCTGCCAACTTGTACGGCCGTTGAAAATAATTTCACAAAGTGGCAGCAGAAAAAATAATTGGCAGACTGTGTGGTGTGCCAAAAGCTTTAAGCTACTAACAATTTACTATCGACTATTATCTACAATACTTAAATATGCTTTGCTCTCCGTTAAAAAAACTAATAAAAAATGAAGTTGTTCAACCAGTTTTTATTATCTATTATATATATACACAAATAGTAAAATAATATAACCATAAAATTACATAAAATAGAAATGAATATATAGGAAAAACCAAAAGTCTTTCATAAGACACATCTTTTGGTATAATATAATGCGATATTTCTAAATAAAGAATAATTATCCTAAGATAAAAATTATTCTTTATATGCATCGATATTGCTAAAAAAAATCAGTTGAAAAAGAGCATGAAATAAAAGAAAACGGAAACAAAACTTACCGTCGTGTAGCAATATGTGGATTAGGTTTAAAAGTGAAATACTTATTTAACATGTAACAAAGTTCACGAAGAGGCAAAATCTCCAAAGTTGTGCATATAACTTGAATCGAATAAAATAAAATTTAAAAATATATACATGGTAGAAAAAATTCTAGCAAGTAACATATTAGTGCTACTATTTATGAGAAAAACTAGTAAAACAATTTTTATTCAGAAAAATAATTAAATAAACCCTATAATATAAAAAATAAGAAAAAATAATATGTTTTTTTACAACATTAAGATATATGAAAAAAAGTTCAAAATAGGTAAAAGTTGTAGTTTAAATAACAGACAAATATATATNATATATATATATCATATAATAGAAAAATCGATTAAACTTCCACCGAGATGCCAACTAGCTCCAATTTGCAAAAAAATATTTTCTATATATCAAACGCACTTCAGCAATGCAGTAAGAAAGGCACTTTAAAACAAAACTACTCTAGTTACACTCAATTTGAGCTTTTGTTTTCATATTTTGTTATCTGGCAATCTTGCTATGAAAATATTTTGAATAATTCTTGAAAAATTTCCCGTTCATGTAAGTATATTTGAATTCGCTACTCGCTTTATAGATTATGTTTCATGTTTTATCCTGTTTTTTTTTTCTTTTTCTTTCATTTTATTTTTTGTTTTTACAGGTTATTTTTACTTTTTGGGTTCTTTTTTATTAGTTGTAATTTTTGTAAAAAAAAATGTTGAGTGCTCTTCGCACGATTGTATTGATATATTTTGCTTTAACTAAAATGATACAAAATCAGAAAGCACTCTTTTTTGCGGATATAATCGTGTGGGCTGATGAAAATATTATAGCTTTTATTTTCCGGATTTTTTAAAAAAAATTTATCCTTTCTTTTTCCCTAGTTGTTTGTTATTTTTTTATTATTATTTTTCTTTCCCCCTTATTTTCATATGTTTTTAATTTTCCTTTGTTTTATCTTTATTTTGAATTTATCTTATTAGTTCTGTTTTCCTGCAGCTTATGCGCAATAAAAGAAACTTATTGTTTTTCTTAATTTTCTTCGTGTTTTTTTCTATTTATTTATTTTACTATATATATATATATATATTTGTCTGTTATTTAAACTACAACGTTAACCTTTTTTGAACTTTTTTTTATATATCTTAATGTTGTAAAAAAAAACATATTATTTTTTCTTATTATTATAGGGTTTATTAAATTATTTTTCTGAATAAAAATTGTTTTACTAGTTTTTCTCATAAATAGCAGCACTAATATGTTACTTGCTAGAATTTTTTCTACCATGTATATATTTTTAAATTTTATTTTATTCGATTCAAGTTATATCCACAACTTTGGAGATTTTGCCTCTTCGTGAACTTTGTTAACTGTTAAATAAGTATTTCACTTTTAAACCTAATCCACATATTGCTACACGACGGTAAGTTTTGTTTCCGCTTTCTTTTATTTCATGCTCTTTCTCAACTGATTTTTTTAGCAATATCGATGCATATAAAGAATAATTTTTATCTTAGGATAATTATTCTTTAGTTAGAAATATCGCATTATATTATACCAAAAGATGTGTCTAAAGAAAGACTTTTGGTTTTTCCTATAAATTCATTTCTATTTTATATTATTTTATGGTTATATTATTTTACTATTTGTGTATATATATAATAGATAATAAAAACTGGTTGAACAACTACATTTTTTATTATTTTTTTTAACGGAGAACAAAGCATATTTAAGTATAGTAGATAATAGTCGATAGTAAATTGTTAGTAGCTGAAAGCTTTTGTCACACCACACAGTCTGCCAATTATTTTTTCTGCTGCCACTTTGTGAAATTTTTTTCAACGGCCGTACAAGTTGGCAGGTATGCAAATATTACCACTTAATTCTAAGAAATATAATACTCATTTTTCGAGATAGTGTTGGATAGGGTTTGGAAAGGTACACAAAGTCATAGCCTCCTGCAATTATGTTTCGGAGAATTTTGCTTTTTAGTGATGATAGATTGACATCAAAACTTTTAGAATAAACAATTTTTTTTTTTGTAAAATTTTCTTTCAAATTGAGATTATACGTAGTAATTTTTTCGACCATTTATATTAATTATAAAGAGTAGAGGACAGAATTACTGTAACACTGATTCTTTAAAATAATAAGGCCTTATTTTTGCTACCACTGGGAAGATTTTTCTTAAAAATAAAATACGAAAACATTATTAAAATAAATCAAAAGTATGAAGAAGAATATATATATATATATTCTAAAATTAAAATACGAATTAATATTAAAGGTTTCAATACTTACAAAATTTGGAGAAAGCGTGAGTGTAGATAATAACTTCAAATTCATACTTAAATTGTTGCAAAGTTGCTTTGCAAATAATACTTTTTATGTTTATTTATAATTTTAAATCAGGTATTTTTTTATATTTATTTTTATAGTTACATCTTTCGAGTCGAAAATTTCATGGACCAATTTAATGAAATAAACATTAGGTGTTTGCAACCTGTTCATATTAAGTTTTAAAGTGCATAAAACTATAATAATTTTGTTAACTATCGAGCACTTCTATGTGAATAGAACGTAAATAGAAAAGTTGCTGTTATTAATCCACGTGTGCAAAATTGTCTTTCCAAAGAACTTCATTTTTTAAAGGATAGAATACATTTTCTATCAGCTAATATTCGAATAATTTTATTTTTATAATTAAATTGGTAGAAAATTGTATAAGTTCTTTTCATTTCCTGAATTTTTAAATTTAGTTTTATGCTAAATTTATCGCCACTATTTATAAAAAAATTTACCTATATTTATATATTGTTATTATTCTTTGTTTTTATTGCCATGCCAGAAAGTCAGCTTGAGAATACAATTGAATTTAAGGCAGAGGTTGCGTTTCTTGTTTTACAGTGGCGCCATCTGTGGCCAAGAATTCAACTTCAGCCACAAACAAGTATTTAGGGTGAACCCATTCCTCCACAGTTCGTAATTTCGGACCTAAACCAGAGAACGATCGATTTCCAATTCAGTACCAGCAAAGGTATTTTAAGAGAACATGGAGGAATGTGTAACCCCGACAGTTTTAACGTGCACCAGCCACCATTTAATACGTATTCACCATTCCATAATTCGAACTCCCGTTCTCACGTACACGAGTCCAAAGTCCTACTAACCAGGCTCTCCCGGCTCATGCACATATAAATGAATTACAACGATGTCTTCGTAAAATAAAAAAAAATATTTCGATTTACAATTGTTATTTAATTACTGTGTGACTAGCAGTCGGGAATATCGTCCTCAAAGTAAAAGTTTGCAAGTGCGGTCATTGCATATGAATCATTATTTAATTTTATTTCCAAGAGTCAGAGCCAAATGTCAGTTTTAACTATCATAATATATTAATAATATAAAGATTTATTGTTGGATCTGAGGTCAAAGCACACACACATGACTTTTTTTTAATTCTAAAAAGGCAGTTTCTGGTTTTATAGACTTTTCATAAATGTTCCACTTTTTTGTGGCAGATGGGTTAAAAATCAGGATTGCCAACTATCTATGTTTGTTGGAAATATTTTTTTAAGTGGTAGCTGTTTCAGAGTATTATTTTTTGTTTTGTAAAATTGACTTCAAGTTATTTTTTGCAAGTTAATGATCAGAAGTTCTATTCTCAAAGAACAAGCAGTTTTATATATCGTAGCTGCCAACCTTAGGAATAAAAAATTAGGAACACTATATGCGACAAAATAATACGCAAAAATTACGAGAGTAAGATCAAAATTTAACTATTAAATAATAACATTAATAGACATATATTTAAATGCCGTATGTAAATTAGTAAAACAAAACTAGAAACACTTTTTTTTGTGGGAAATTAATATTTTTAATTAGGAATACTGGTATAATAATTTAAAAACAATCATTGCCTATTTATATATAATTATTCTTCTCAAATTCATAAAACACAGGTAAATAATAATGTACATCAGAAACAAATATTTCTGATGCAAGTGTACTACAATATACAAATACTACAATAAATTTAAAAAAAAAAATATAGTTGTTTAAGATTCATTTTATTGAAATGATCAGCAACAGCTATTTGAATAGTATTTTCTAATAAAAAGCTACTAAAAATTACTTAAGCACAATAAACACAGGAAGCGCGGATGCGGCGATCAGAATAAGGGATTGATTTAAAAGCAAATATACTGCAATTTTATGAAAATTCAGATTTTTTATAAAATATCAGATTTGATTTAAAAATTAGGAACAAATCCAAAAAATTCAGAACAGTTGGCAGCTATGATATATATGCAGTTTTATAGTTGTGAAGAAAAAAAAATTGAGAATGAAATTTCTTCTTTACCAGTTTTTGCTCTTTTACAGTCTTGATATATTCAGGCTTTCAACCTCAGCTGAGACTTTTAAAATATCGGCAAAATTTTTGAAATCTTTCATTCGTAACTGTACATAAAATATTTTCTCAAAAATCGCTTTAGTTGACGGATAAAGTCATAGATATATTTAATTACATTTTATATTTTAAGTGGTGCTGAAAATTCAGCCAATTCTGAGTTTACGCTCATCAATTCCGCAGCCTTGTAAATTTGAACCATATCCAGAAGACAAGGAAACTCCTGAATGAAGTATTGGGAGAAATTAGCCTTAGTGGTGAATTTTTTGATGAAAGTAACCCGCATTCACGTTACAAGGATTGGAAAACCAAGAAAACTTCCCAGGGTAAGCCTGACGTCCAGAGAACTCTAACCCACTGATGATATTTTACCTCTGCACTGGGATCGGTGGGAGCAGGTCAGCACCTCCTAGAAAAGAGAAGGCCTCAACACCATCAAGAAATTTGATCCTTTAGTAGTCCAAACGTAATGTCATAATTCGTATTTAACCAACACTGCGCAGTTTATGTTCGCTACATAGGACTACGAATTGATCCGTGCTGAGGCCTTCTTTCTTATAGAAAGTGTTGGCCAGGTGCAGAATTCTTTTCTTGGGATTCGACCCTGGGTCACCTCAATGGAATGCGAGTGCTCTATCTCTCCTGAGCTACCACGGCTCGGATATATTTAATTCACATTTAACTGAAATCAGCTATTTCAGCAATTTTCAGTCTACCATTAGAGGAGTTCTAGTTGGCATCCAAAAGTGTTAAAGCGTTTTTTTTACCTTTTTTTTTTGAAATAGCAAATTTATTGAAGAAATTTATAAGCTGCTGATAAATGCATTACATAAGAAATAATGAAAACCTCATGACTAAAAACAGTCAGATTTAATGCAAGATACATTGCAGTACCTGTTTCCAAATGTTTTTTTTTTAATTCCAAAGCAAAAAAAAATTGTTATTGGTATTCCTTTCTATGGACAATAAATTCATTAATACCACAATAAATTTGACACCGAAAAATAAACAATATTTTCAAAAATTTCTTGGCAGAGGTGTACCGAAGTGGTAGCTTAATCAAGTAAAATAAATATCAACTCTAGACATGACAATAAATCTCTTCACGAGGAGAATTTGAATTTTATTTTTTGTATATTTGAGAACCAGAGAACTGAAAACACCAGCAGTGAAATCATAAAACAACTTCATATTTCTATTTTTTATAGCGTACTAGAAATAATCAACGGTGTTAGTTTAATCTGTTACAAAGATAATAAAAATTTATAGGCCTACTTTTTCGGAAACTAATGAATCCATTTGTTTCAAATTCTAGATTTATTTCATAATTAAAATTAATTTGTGTGAAAGAGAATGAAAAATTTCTTATCCCTTATCATTATAACTTATCCCTTATCATCATCTCTTATCCCTTATTATCATCTTCCAAACAGAATCAAATAAATACCAATTAAAAATTATTTAGGCCAGAAAGATATTTTTCCTTTCGCAAAAAAAGAAAAAAAAAATAAGAAAAAACGAAATTATCTAATTTTGTTCTTATTTAAATTTCTTTGCTATGGATGGCGCCACTGAAAATACAAGAAAATCACCATCTGCCTTCAAAATTCTCTCAATTTCAAGCAGTCTCGCTGGTATTGGCATGTTGCATACCAGGGACTAATATAGACTATGTTGCATACGTAACAATTACGAGAAAATATTTTTTTAGAAAGTGGAGCAAATTGGTATCACTGACTAATGTAGATTTAGTTATTTTATATTTTTACCCCAAAGGTTAATAAAAATAACAGGTAGTTTTATACAAAATTCTGAGGAGAGAATATTGAACTACTATTATTATTTTTTTCTCTTTTTTTTGCAGATTGAAAAAGAAACCTGCAGCTACTGATTTGGAAAAACTGGTAAATGATATAAGAACAGAGACTATTTCAGTTCAACGATAACAATAAAAATTATTACATTTTGAAATTTGCTTTCAATCTTTCAATTCTTGGACGATAGTTGCTGAGAGATGTTTTTTTTTTTCGAGGGTCATCATTATCCTGGAACAAGAAGTTAAGAGCTGCAAGCTTCTGAAGAATATTTCAAAGGTCGCTGCTTCACTTTCCAATTTAATAATAAATAAATAAAATATCTCTTTTTTGTGTGAAAAATTTTAGTTATATTCAAAACATATTGAATTAGTTAAGCAATGGGTTTCCAAACACCTTTTTCCTAATACTTTATCCTCCAATTTCATAATTTTTCCTCAACACTAATAACTCTAGGTTTGAATCTGGAAAAATCGGAATTTCCCAAATACTAGAAACTCGACGTAATTTTTGACAAATATCGTTATGGTCATTGGTGCCAACTTATATGTATTTAATTAGTGATCTGTAAAACTACCTTATTTTTGTTCGTTTACCACTACTACTTCGTCGCAAATGTAGTAAACAACGACTACTTTTTTTAAACTACAAATTACTTCACGACTTTAAAGAGACGATCTTTGCTAGAGAACTCAATTTACACTTATATTCAAATTGGGTTTGAATATGAAATTGGTTTACGTTAAACAATAAGAAATAATTAAGAATTCCTTTTTCATACTTACATAATTCAGTTTGTTATACCAAAATATTTTTTTTTCCAATTTGTTCAATTAACCTTCAACTTTTTCGACAGAAAATATTAAATTTAAGAAAGGCGAAACTATTAAATGCTTGCCATTTCTTAATTGTTTAATGCTCTTTCCTCTAAGAAATTAAGTACATTGGAAATATGTTTCCTTTAAAAGGAATTAATTAATGAAGCTAATAAATACCTGTAACCAGTAAAACGCTTAACAAAAATATTTAATTTAATAATCCAAAACTACAATGGAGCAAAAATATATTTTTTATAGATTGCATTTGTAAAAACTTTACATAAAAAAAAGTTAATAAAATTATAATCATATGTTTTCAGTATCATTCAATATATATTCAGTGTGTAATTAATGTGACTATACGCATTTTAAATAAATTTTCATTTCTTTAAAACTTTAATAAAACGTAAACATTATACAATGCAACGATACATTACAACATTGCACAGCACATTAACTACGAAACGTTACGACAATTACGATAACATAATTAAGAATTAATCAAAAATTTTGTTTTTCTTCATATACATTTTAACCTACACATAAAACATTTAATTTCAATATTCCAATAATATGACCAGAAAAGAAAACTTACAGGGTGAGTAGTGTACTCAGATTTAGCAGAGCGAAGGTTGAACTGAGATCCAGCGCATGCGCAAATAGCAGCAAAGTGACACTAAAGTGGTATGTTGCTTGTGAACTGGTTGTTGGACAACTTTACATGCCTGGTTGAGTACGCTGCTTCCCGCCAACCCCCATATTATCTTTTCTTTCAATGGGCACGTTCCAATATTCGCACTGGTGACACTGGTTTGCCGCACCGACCGTTCCAATATTAAAACTGATTACACCAGTGCACCGCACCAATCGTTCCTTCATTCAAACTGGTGTCACAAGTTATGCACGAAGTGCACCAGGTCTCTAGTTGGTTTGGTCAGTTCGTGTGACGTCATTACCCTTATTTGTTTCCAAACTTCATTATACTGCTGTTGAGATCGTCATAATTTTACTGTATTTTTGAATGGATTTTATTATAAATTTGTAAAAAAAGCTTGTTTCAGCATTGAGAATAAGTTTTCTTGTATCAAGTCGAAATATAATAATTACTATTGGAAATGTATTCTGTAGATGCATCGTCTTGACGCTGTTTATTACGATGGATATCATTCATAAACATTTTATTCCTCGTATTGGTTTGTGTTTGTTTTCAAGTCTAAGAATTCATCTGAATTTTTATTCGTGGGGTGATTAGTTTTACTAGATACCCCATATGAAGCAACCAGACAGTAATCAAGTTGTCTACGTGTTGATCTTAACGCTCGAGCATCCTACTCTGTAGTTATGATGCCTGAGTTGCATGTAATGAAGGCGCGAATTCATGAAAATGGTGCCTTCAGGTGCAACTTAATAACCTCTCCTGGGATCGCTTAAGTTAAAGATCCACCCACTTAACATATCGTCCGACTAGGACTTATGCAGTATAGCTGCAATATTCCTTGGTAATAATGCGGCTAAATTATATTAACTATTGTTTTTAATATTGACCTTAATATATAATTTGTTATTACTTCACATGGGTTGTTTTCTTACAAAAAGCTTATAAAGCATAGAGTGGTACTCGACGTTAATACAATGTAATACATAAAGGTCAAATGTTTTTTATTTTAATTGTAATATATTTTGTTACTCATAAAATATCCATTATTTTCTCAATTAGCAACCAGGGATGCAAACTGCTTCTCTTTTTGCGAATGTTTTAAGAAATCGGTAACACATTAAATAGAAAATATTGAAGAATAATTACACAAACTCTATAAAAGAGTAACCACGAAATAAATACAGTAAAGTTGCATTTCATATAATGCTGGATATATTGATAAAAGAACCGCATGTGGTCTGATGCGGTGCTGATGCTCACACTGAATAATGACTGATTGGTGATCTGAGACCTAGACCGCGACCAGGGTTCATGGACTTTGCATTCAAGATTTCTCACCATTTCATGCTGTTTACTGATCGAGCATTTTCCTTTTCGAGTGAGTAATACGTATTTCATTCTCTTGCAATTATGTTTGGATGTGGCAAAGGAAGTAAAATTCAGATTTGACCATTTCATTTTAATTACTGCAAAAATGTTATCTCTACGCTGCGGAAGTGGCGGCAAGATTACTCACACGCCCACCAAGAGAATTTTAATACCGGTGATATATCCCAACTACATAAAGCCAGGTGCTAAGCCCGGTGAAATTTTTGAAGATGAATATGGACACTTCCATTGCTGGGCTAAAAGAGGAAGTTATTGCACGCTCAGCGATTTTAAAGTGCCTGAACGAGCTGTAAGACCATATTATTCGGCCGATTCAATTCCGGTACCTCAACAAATTACGCCTGAATTGCCGACTACATCAGCTGTCGCCCCAGCTATGGAAATCAACGATGGAGACCTGCATATGGAACAGACTAAAGAAATTTCGACCTCTGATTCAGAAAGTATTAACAAAAACAACATAGAACCTCCTACAAAGAAAAGGAAAAGGAAAAAAAAGCCAGCGGATGTCAAAAAAACCTGATAATTGCACAACCACGACTACAAATAGCTGCTCCTCTTTACCGCTAGAGACCGCAACTATCTTAGCAACATCAGAATCCAAAGAGGATTTCAACAAAGCTCCAGATCCACCTACAGCTTCAATGAAAGTTCTACATATGAAGTTTACAAAAGTTTTAATCCGTCTACTACCAGTTGACTTCAAAGCAGAGGATATTTCCCTTAAATAAGGGAAATTAGACATCGAAACCCACCACGTAATACAGTTTAAGAGAAGAGTGGGAGGAACCTACTGGCTCCTCCCACTTTTTCTCATAAACCTTAAATAAACGGAGAATAACCAGCAAATTTTCGCCATCACAGACATACAGCGGATTCCAGTCCGAGTAGAACGTTTTCGTGGCAATCGAGGACCGCTGCAGTGTTTTAATTGCCAGGAGTACGGCCACGCTCAACGGACATACAATGCACCTCCCAGATGCGTGAAATATAACTGTGATAACCACTGTGATAACTTAAACTGTGATAACCACAGATCCTTCGAGTGTCGTAAGAATAGACCCGCGCCACCAAAGTGCTGCAACTGTGGAGAAATTCACACCGCAAGCTACACGGGATGCAAAGCCCGCCCCAGCAGGAAGAGACCTCGTTCTGTTCCTTCTACACCAGCCAAATTGGCTCACAGACTCGTATCACTAGTGAAAGAGCTGCAAACCTACTAAAAAATAAAGCAGTGTTTCGTCTTTTGCAAAGGGTCCTAGGAGAGACAGTCTGTGAAGTTGATCGATGAAAGCAAATAATCGTTATTTTTAGTAGTGCTTTTTATTTAAAGTGTCGGGATAGTTGTTATCAACAATGTCATCGATGAAAAGAAATAGAGAATTGCACGTAATTGAATTTCGCTATGCTTCAGATCTAACAATCTGTCATATTCTGAAAATTATATTGCTATTCTAGAGAGCAGTTTCCAAACGTCCAACTTTAGAAATTCTTCTGTTTCAGCCATGGCTCAATCCTACTTATAATACACTTGTCCTGTTGTTATAGCAGTCGCCAAGCACCATGACTGTGGCTAATCTGAGAGTTNTCGCCTTAGAAGATGCCGGAAGTGTTGCTCATTTATCGTTACCCAGTGGGCACCTGTGAACCAAAGTCACGGAGGCGAGCAACATTACCCACGCCACTCTGCCACAGACCCGTTCATAGGGTGGGCCACATTCACACATCACACACAACGAAGGACAGCACATAGAGAGAAACATCCATGCCCAGAGCGGGATTCAAACCAACAGCCGTTGGCTTCGCAGTCAGGCGCGCTAACCGCTCGGTCACCTGGCCGGCTTCCCTGTATGTTGTGGAATTGGATATAGTTCTACACGCACCAAAAATATCAGTATATAACTACAGATAAGCACAAGTACCGTATGCCTATTACTATTTGCCACAGTTAAATTTTAATTTACTGTACTACTTATTCTATCATTTACTAATACAGGGTTTCTTTATATTCTTAGATGCTATTTTATGTTCTTTTTTATCAGTGATGTCAAGTTGACAGAGAAGAAAAATTATATGATCAGATCAGAAAATTTAATGTAAAGTGGTAGTTAGATTATTTTACTTCCGTGAAAATAAAATCGTCTTTTAAATGAACAGTGCAATTTTTACTACTTTTAAAAACCGCAAATACAAATAAATACTATTTAACTCATAAAGAGCATAAATATTTAAGTTTATAGATGATTGTCGGCGAAAATTGTTTATTGAAAAATACTTCTTTTTTAATACTTCTATTTGAAACAGTATTCAAATCGATGTACTTGTTTATTAAAAAATTATTAACCCTTTCGCGCCGACTGTCACAAATACGTGACAGCATAAAACCGTATCAACCATGATAAAAAGATAAAACTGGTAATCAAAGTATTTCTTTAGCAGTTTATTTGTGGGCGGAGTTATAATTGTTTAATTTATTTAATTCACCATTACTTTGTTCAAAATAAAACTATATAGTTATATTTTGAATTAACATAAATTATATATATGATTAAACTAACAATAATTAAAGTAAAAGCAAAGTAAGTCTGTCAAATTAGCAAAGACCACATTTAAGTTACCGTTTTTTATTTAAATACAACTTGATTCTGATTTTGTAGGAATGCTTTTCTGAATCGCTCGTCCCCAAGGGGTTAAAGATTAATGTTACAATAAGTTGTTAGCTTTACGTGACTCTAAACACATAAATTTCTATTTAAATAAATAACTTAATGCTTTTTTGCATCAATTCTATACAATGCAATAAAGTCATGAAACTATAAAAAAATTAATTTAATTTCACAAAATTAGCATTTATAACTATATTAACTGATACGGCTATCCTGTATCACTATCTAATTTAAACGTATTCTCCTTAGCCCTGGTCTTGGAATACGCAATGAATATATGTATATTTATGTGATTAAAAATCTACCACCTTAAGTTAAAAAATATATGCGATATATTTATTTTTAAGTTTAGTACGTTTATGTAGCCTCATCAGTGAACTTAAAGACTTGCTGAAGGACCAAGACGTGCTGCATCTGCTCACAACTTTAATCCAGGGGAATTCCCCATACAACTATTGTAATACTGAATCAACTCATGCCTCACCTCATCATGGATTTATTATCTGATCCTAACTTAGAACTTTGAATTGTATATGACCTCTAGACTAAATGCCAAAACAGTATAGATGAATCGGTTAGAAGCGCTTAACACCGAGATTCCATTCATATCAATCAATCAATCAGTACATTTATGTTTGTCATTCGAAAGTGGATTTTCATTGGTGTCTTTTGAGTGAGTAATACCTATTTCATACTCTTGTAATCATGTATGTTTTTCTAATTCTGAATTAACTTAAGAGTATAAGTAGATGCAAGTTAAGTTAAATGATTCTGCCCGATATAGTAGCTTTCAATTTACGTTGACATCACTGCTGAAGTTAATATTCGCAATCACGCAACAATGGCTACGTATCACCAACACGGACGTGGTGGAAAGCGGCTGACCGAAAGACGTGCGCGTGGTTCAACGACGGATGAGGAATGCTCGGATTTTGAAACCAAAATGGCTGAAAAGTTAGCAGACATGGGAAGGAGAATTAAAGAAGATGAAAGGAAAAATAAAGAACTACTTGAGAAACTAAATCATTTGGAGCAGTCTCTCATGCCTGTGCCAAATAGGCCCGAAATACCGACAACACCAATTGATGTCATTGATATGGAAACTTATGAAGGCGGCCAACTTTTGGAGCAGACGGGGAATGAGTCAACCAGAGATTCAGAAAGCTCAACCAAAAATATTGCAGAACCCCCTTTGAAGAAGAAGAAAAAGAAAAATAATGTCAAAAAAGCTGAAGCAAATCTAATCATGACCACGAATAGTAAACTTTTTTCACCGATAGATACCGCCACCTCCTTACAACCATCTGAATCTATATCTGATACTGACTTAGCTCCACCCAAGGAGGATTCCAGTTCAACTGTAGATCCACCCACAACTCGAGCAAAAGTTCAACCAATTAAGCATATAAAAGTTCTTATTCGTGGTCTTCCAGTTGGATTCTATACTGATCATATCTCCCAGGAACTGGCAAAGTCAGACATCATAACGCAAAAGATAATTCAGTTTAAGAGAAAAGTGGGCGGGACCTACAGGCTCCTCCCACTTTTTCTCACAATTCTCACAGAAACAGATGTTAATCGACAAATTTTCTCTATCACCAATATACAAAGTATCCCGGTCAGTATTGAAAGGTTCCGAGGCGGGCAAAATCCAATCCAGTGTTACAACTGCCAAGAATTTGGACACAGTCAAAGATCATGTAATTCACCATCAAGATGTGTTAAGTGCGCCGCCAAACACCGATCATACGAGTGCCAAAAAGATGAAAATACACCACCTAAGTGCAGTAACTGCGGAGACTCTCATACAGCCAACTACACGGGGTGCAGAGCCCGTCCCCGCAGGAGGGGAACACGTGCCATACCACCACCAACAACAGGACTTGCTCAAAGGTTGGTTACAATAATTAAAGAATTGCAAGAACTTTTAAAAAATCAAGAAGTGCTTCAACTGCTTCAGAGGATTATGGGGGAAGCCACTCTTGCACAGTAACATCTTTTTTGACTTGATTTGAACTTCTATTTGAACTCTTATTATTATTCAGAACTCTAATTTTCCATACAGATTATTAAAATAAATACTGCATACTGCCCTTTCAAATTAAAGTTGATCATACTAGATGGCGCCACTAAGGCTTGACAAAATTTATGTAAAACCTTCACGCCTATGAATCACGACTTTTGTATATATATAATCATCATTTATTCATGCTCATATTCAATTTTCTGTACATATTTATGGCAATTAATGTAAATATCTCTGTTCAAGTTGTAATGTTTTCTAATCAAGGTTATATTTTCTGTACATTTTTTCATGGCAATTACTGTAAATATCTCTGTTCAAGTTTGTATTTTCTCTAATCATGGTAATATTATTGTAAAGCTACCACAACGACTGCTTATATTCAAAATGTTTTTAACTCATTTTTGTAGTTTCATGATGAATGGGATAGGGGCCGCTGCGCGGCCCAGGTGCCCAGCTGTTTTTAAATAAAGTAAAGAAAAGTACTTATCCACATAGTACATAGAATGCTTTTTTTTTGAAGTATTTGCTAACCGCTTTTAATGGTGGTAGGTAAGGTACAATTAAAATAAAAATAAAAACTTTAATTTACGTTTGAAACTTTAAAAGTTTGGTTGCTTCTCTACCTTTTATTTTTACAGATGAACCGACACTACATTTTCTCTATACGTATGTCCTCTTCTTGCGATATTATAATATGAATGGGACAAGGGTCATTATGGCCTCAGACGCCCAGTTCCGAAGGAAAAAAGGAACCATTTCATACACAGAATAGATGATGTCATTATCATACCTGCCAACTTTTACGCACTTGGCGTAAAATTTTATTTTTATATTTTAAGTGGTAGTAAATATATACTATATTTTCCTTTATAAACTTAATTTTTAAATGATTTTGATCACCACTATTGTTAAAAAAATTAAGCATATACATTAGTATGAGTTACTGTCATGGTTGTCAGCTGACGGCTTCTCAAATACGACGTATTTTTTTGCCCACAATCGAAATTTTAATTCCAATTTACTACCACTGGGAAAAATCATAATGATTCATAATACATAATGGAAATAATCAGATTAAAAGTTGGCAGGTATGATACCTGCCAACTTTTAATCTCTTCCATTATGATTTTTCCCAGTGGTAGTAATTTGGAATTAAAATTTCGATTGTAGGCAAAAAAAATACGTCGTATTTGAAAAAGCTTAAGCTGCCTACCATGAACTTGAACTGGAGTTACTTACGCAATACCTGTCCGCGAAGCGGACACTTCACTGCTTCATCGAAGATAGTGCCCGTTGGCGCCTGGAATAATGTCTTTATCAAAAAGGTGATGATGGCTTGGCTGTAGGTGTAGCTTGGTTGGAAGGGTTAAGTCCCTAGCCTACCATGACGTTGGACGTTGGAAATGTAGAAAATCTCAGCATTCGGCGCGAAGCGCCGCTAACTGATTCGTCTAAACTGTAGAGTCCTAAGTTGAATGGGCATAAATTTCAAGTTGAAATATATGTGATGAAAAAATTACAGTGAAACACTGTAAGTCCTGGGGGTGGAGTCCTGGGAGGATGCAGAACACAATCAATTCTGCGGCTCTGGGAGTAGGGAGCGGAGCAACTTAACAAGCTCTTCGTTTTGTAGTAGTTCTTTCATCTCTTTGAAGAGAAGCAGGAATCTGCTGGCAGCATCTTTTGTAGTCTTGGGTTGGGCTCTTCTTCTATGTGAGGGTTTCCTGGGTCTTGCACCGCAGCCCGAAAAACAGGCCGGGTGCTCACCATCACAGTTAATGCATTTGGCAGGAGTAGATCTGGGTTTCGTACAAAGGTACGTAAGATGAGCTTCTGCGCATTTCATGCAGGCTGGTTCGGTGGCTTGGCAGTTGCGCTGGGTGTGGCCATATTTCTGACACCTAAAGCATTGTGTCTGGAATCGTCCTCCTCTGAATCTCTCTACTATAACATCTCTCTCAAGAATGGAGCTAATGTTGTGGATTTTTCTGTTGGTGGGCGTGTCCATCTGTATGATGAGGAAGAGTGGGAGGGGCCTAAGCTCCTGCCCACTTCTTTTGCTAAGCTGAATAATCTTTTCTGGATGAATTCCAAATTCGATGAGGTATTTTTCAAGGGCTGAAATATCCGTTTCTGCATGCAGTCCTCTGATGAGGGTTTTCAGTTTTTTGTTGGGGTTAATGTCCAATTTTATGATAGGGGTGGCTGAGGCTTCGGCCGAAGCGGCTTTCTCCTCGAGCACTGCCGATACTGTGTCCGCTGGAGTGGCGGGGGAGATGTTGGTTCCCGGCTGGGCGGAGGTGTCTGAAGGAGAACTGCTGTTATGAGTCGTGGGAGTTTCTGGGTCTTTGAAGTCTTTTTCCACATTGTTTGTCTTTCTCTTCTTCTTTTTCCTCCTATTAGTCGTTTCCCTCGTGGGTGTAGGTGTGGTTCATCGAACGAAGCCTGAGTCTCTTCACATTGTTCCATAATCTGTTCGGTCTCTTGGGTGGGAGATGGTTCGTCTATGGCAGGAACTTGTTCAGGGATCTGTTCGTCTATGATGTTTGAAGGGGTAACTTGTTCTGAGATTTGCTGTTCTTTATCCTCTACTACTTTGGTTGCAGCTTCGTAGAGAACACCAAAATATTTCCTTTTTATGTCATCAGGATCGTCCTTGTAGGGAAAAGCTAAATCTCTCATTTTTCTATAGGTGTCCAAATCTAGTTCTTTATTTTCCAGGCACCTAACTTGGTCCAGGAACATTGAGTAAAATCCAGGAAAGTAGTTTTTAGGAATACCACTGTTTGCTATGATAGCATCAACATTACGATACGGCCAAGGGCGGCGGTCGGTAGATACCTTCCCGCCGCGCGATGTTCGAAGATGAGACATGAGTCGGAGCTAGGAAAAACACGTCTTGTCACTAGCAAGGCTTGCACGCTTCTCTGGTCTGGTCTGGTCTGGTCTAAAAGCCTACCATGATAGTAACACATATTAATATATATGCTTAGTTTTCTTAAGAATAGTGGTGATAAAAATCATTTAAAAATTTAGTTCACAAAATAAAAAATAGTATATATTGACCACCACTTTAAATATAAAAATAAAATTTTACGCCAAATGCGTAAAAGTTGGCAGGTATGCATTATTATTATTTTTTAAATATTTGCTAACCACTTTCAATAGTGGTAGGTACAATGAAAATAAAGAAAATATATGTATTTGTAGTACTTGAAACTTGCCGGCCTGCACGTGTAGGGGTCAGGGGACTGCCCTTGCATCAGAAAGGTTCTGGGTTCGAATCCCGGGCAAGGTATGGATGATCTTTTCTTCTCTGTACTATCTGTCCTCACTGTGGGAGCAACGTTGGCCCACCTAATATGGTGCCCCTGAAAGAGAGGCCAACAAATATGCCCTGTAAATGCCTGAATTGACGAAAAATGTTAACGCAGGTGGGTATTAGAAAATAAAATATTTGGAACTTTAAAAGTCTGTTTGCTTTATATACATCACGGCTATCCCTGCTTCAAAACTTTGCTATCTCGCTCCCTCTTCTTTTATGATTTTCACACTAAACACTCTGGAATCGCTTATTATAATAAAAGTTAAAGATCCGCCCACTTTATATCTAGGCAGTCTCGAATGTAAATTATACTACTATTACTTCACAAGAGATGTTTTCTAGCAAAAAACTTACCAAGCAAGGACAGGAACTCGACATTAGTACAAAGTTATTTGTTAAGGTTACATGTTTTCTTGTCTTAAGAATTANTGTCACGTATTTGTGACAGTCGGCGCGAAAGGGTTAAGGTTACATGTTTTCTTGTCTTAAGAATTATTTTCTTGCACTTGAATTACGTTACAACAAGTATTTTGTATAAAAACAAAAAAGAAATTGTTGCACGGTGTAATTTCTGACGATCTTTGCAATTCAGGGAATATTTGAAAAGAAAGTAGGCGTTACGCTCTATAGTGTAATTATATAGTACTCTGAAATAGTAAACGTTACGTTTCATAGCATAGGCCAGTGATTCTCAACCACTGGGCCGCGGCACTTTTGTGGGCCGATATATATATATATACGCTTTTCTTTAATGAAATTTTATTTAAAAGACCGGGAAAAAAATGATATAATCTTTTCATCAGCCCACACGATTATATCCGTAAAATGATATTGTATCAATAAAGCCAAAGTAAAATATATTAATACAATAGTGTGAGGAGGACTCAATTTTTTTTAAATATAAATTACAACAAATAAAATAGAACACAAAAAGTAAAAATAAGCATTTATTTACTACTTATTTTTACTTTTTGTGTTCTATTTTATTTGTTGTAATTTCCATTAAAAATTTTTTTGAGTGCTTCTCACACTATTGTATTAATATATTTTGCTTTGGCTTTATTGATACAATATCAGAAAGCACTCTTTTTTACGGATATAATCGTGTGGGCTGATGAAAAGATTATATCATTTTTTCCCGGTTTTTTAAATAAAATTTCATCCTCTTTTTTTTTCAAACTGTTGTTTGTTATTTTTTTACTTATTATTTCCCCCTTTTTCATATGTCTTTAATTTTTCTTTGTTTTATTCTTTGTCGGCGTGATCATCTTTGTCGGCGATTGTATTGTCTCTGACAATCTTAAAATAAGATGGAAGTGTTTAAATTGTATACGACTCGCAATTTAAAAAAAAAATGTGTTGTAAGAGCTAATCATTAAAGTAAGCTATGCAATTAATATACAAATTAACAGAGGATAACTAAAAAAAACAAAGATGTAAAAAACAAATTAACAAAGGAAAATTGACAAAAATTAAGCTAACAGTTAATAATTAGCAAAAAAACTAGCTAACAAGAAATCACAAAAAATAACAGNAAGTAAGCTATGCAATTAGTAAGCAAACTAACAAAGAATAACTAAAAAAACAAATATATAAAAAACAAATTAACAAAGGAAAACTAACAAAAATTAAGCTAACAGTTAATTATTAGCAAAAAAACTAGCTAACAAGAAATCACAAAAAATAACAGTTAATAATTATAGAAAACAAGCTAACAATTAATAACTAGCAAAAAAATAAATAACTGTTACTAACTAATAAAAAAATTGGTCGAAAGAAATAATTAATCCCTTTATGAATGTGCTTTCGTAGTACATATTAATTTATTTTACATTCATAATTATTATCACAAACTATTTGACACAGTGCAAAATTGGTAATTAAACAACTTTTAAACTAATTTTTTTCATTGTGTGCCGTCAAATTTCGAAATCGTTAAAAGTGTGCCGCAACAATAAAAATATTGAGAATCACTGGTATAGGCTCATTCCAAGTGAAATCGACGGAAACAAATACAAAAGCATTGATATCATGTCACAAATTTTATAAAAAAAATTTTGTAGAAAAGTCCTTGTAAAAGAAAAAAGAAAAAAAAAGTTTTTTTGCCCCTAATTTATTCTTTTTCTTTTTTTGTAATGCAAAATGTAATTTTTAAAAAAAAAAAATTAGTATTTTAAAAGTGTATCATATTAACTAGAAAAATCTTTCTGAATATACCAATTTTACAAGAAAGCAAGTTAAATATCTAATATTCATTTGACACCAGCGTATCAGTTATCATGTATATTATTATTAATGCTTGTGGTTATTATCAACATAATTCGAAAGGATTATGAGATTTTTAAACTTCCGGGAGGGAGGGGGGAGATAGAAGTTAGTAATTATCTCTAAATAATTTAAATGAAGATAAAAGGGGCATTAATTTTCATCTAATAAGTAAAATGAGTATTTTTTTTCTGATGACAATTTCAATTCAAAAAATTATTTAAATTTATTTTTACTAGAAATAAATAGCCCATTGTAGTGCTAAAATAAATTCAGATAATGTTTCCTACATTAGCGTATGAATTTCAATACTGAAGATGCACGCATTACAAAAGTGTTTTGTTACACTGCAAAAAATGTTGCCATTAAAAAAACGGTATTACGTTTAGTAAAAAGGGCATTAGTTACCACTTTAAGTTAAATAGGGGAGTGTTTCATAACGATTTATTTATTATTTTGAGGAAAAAGTTCCTTCGTACTGACTCAAAAAGGGGAGGAATATGATTTCTAACATAGCACTTATGCGCCACTTTGGTAATTTTTTCTCTTGAAAATGCGACGAGATCCCTTTTATTTTTTTGAGTGCTAGTAGATGCGTTTACCAAAAAGATGGTATAGTTAATTTTTTAGGAGAACGATGCTCTTTGAGATAAGCATACAATTATTGTATTTTAATATTGTAATTTAAATTTCGTATTTTTCTCGACAATATGATTTTTGTATGATCTCAATACTAATATTTATAAATTTATTTGCAATTAGAGGCTATCATTTAATATGGTTAAGATGGACTTTCTTAGTTACTTGGAAATATATCGCAACATATAACACGCACATTATTAACTTTTACACATCATGAAAAGCGGAAAATAAAAAAAAAATTCTTAAAATTTAAATTCTTTCACATATTTCATGGAGACAAATGTACTTTAAAATGATTGAAAGTTTACATTTATTAAGGCGAAAAAGAGTAAAAAGTAGCAAATAAATTTCCTTTTTAGCTTAATTTTCGGGAATAATAAAAAATCAATAAAGCCAAATTTTTTTAAGGGATACCATTTCTAAATTGAATTGCTTTTTCCCCGTGAAAGAATTAATAGCAATGAACTGCTCATTGGTAAGAAAAGAATAGACTTACTACTCTCGTAACTTAATTATCACTTATATTGCTATGTTTTCAGTCTTGCCCGTTAGTCCCCTTGCTAAGAATTACAAGGAACGAGCGTTGTTCATTCGCAGTTACCTGAGAAGATTTTTCGGCTAAATATTTAATTTATAAAATATTTTAAAAAAAGTTTATAAGAAATATTGGTAGATTCATTTTCCCTCTCTGCTCTCTATTAATTATATATATATATATATATTCATTTTTNATTATATTGTTATGTTGCAATATCAATGTTTTCAATCTTACCCGTTAGTCCCCTTGCAAAGAATTACAAGGAAAGGAACGAGCGTTGTTCATTCGCAATTACATAAGAAGATTTTTTCGGCTAAATATTTAATTTATAAAATATTTTAAAAAAAGTTTATAAGAAATATTGGTAGATTCATTTTCCCTCTCTGCTCTCTATTAATTATATATATATATATATATCTTCATTTTTCAAATCTGTCTTGATTTATTGATTTTTTTCAAACGCGAATTTCAAGCTTAGCCCGTTTTTGAAAAGTGCGTTTAGAGCTATGTCCTAAGTTCAACAAAATTGTAGTTTTACAATGACGTCAACACTGTTCAAAGGATACTGTGGTTTTGACTGCACCGTTTAATCAACGGTGTTTGAATGCATTTCTCCAAACACCGTTATTCAAATGTTAAATAAAATCAATATCTTCAGTGAAATGGGGAGATCCTTGTTCACATACGCCAGATAACCGTAGGAACTGGGACTTCTGAGAGGAATATGCTTCTATTTAATATTGGTCTTCAAATCGTATTATTTTTCCAGAAAGATCTAAAAATTGTTGTTTTCGTACTTTCTACCAAAAATTTTTAATGAAGGTCACTGCTATGACGGCTAATAGTGTATCTTACTTGGAATAAAGTTTTCATCCATTCCATTTTTTTTTCCAAGCTTCTAGCCATACTAAAATGGAAACGCCTATTTTCTACTCATAGGTTATAGAAAGATTCTAAGATTACTATATGTTGAAAATAGGGGCATGCATGATAGGCGTTCCTATAATAAACACTAAAATAAAAACACCCGGCTTCTCATTTTCTACAAATTGCTCATATTGTCTAAAAAGGTACTTGGGCAATGACAGTAATTAAAGATTATGGTGAGAAAATATTCGTTCGTTCGTTGTAGTGGAACTGGGCGTCTGAGGCCTTAACCCCTTGGGGGCGGGTGATTCAGAAAAGCATTCGTACAAAATCAGGATCAGGACGTAATTAAATAAAAAACGGTTACTTAAATGTAGTCGTTTCTAATTTGACAGACTTACTTTGCTTTTACTTTAATTATTGTTAGTTTAATCATATATATAATAAATGATAATTCAAAGTATAACTAAATAGTTTTATTTTGAACAAAGTAATGGTGAATTAAATAAATCAAACATTTATATCTCCTCCCACAAATAAACTGCTAAAGAATTACTTTGATTACCAGTTTTATCTTTTTACTCTGGTTGATACGGTTTTATGCTGGCACGTATTTGTGACAATCGCCGTGAAAGGGTTAAGGCCCTTTTCCCACTCATCTGGAAATAAGACAGAGAAACTTACATGGCAAAAATAAAGTTTGGGGAGCAAATTGGAGTTCGTGGTGAGAAAATATTGATAAGATTAAATAATATATACACCGAAGAGCCATTACATTATGACCACTCTGACAATAACAGGCAGAACCACCTTTCGCCTTTTAAACTGCTAGNTTTATACCTCAAAACTGCTAACACCCGCCGTGGCATTGATTCCACAAGGTGCTGATAGGTAGTCTGAGGTATCTGGTACCAAGCGCTCTCCTACTGGTTCTGCAATTCCCTCACATTGCGAGGGGATAGCGTAGCAGCACGAATTTGGTTTTCCAAGTAGGACCACAAATACTCTATTTGATTAAGGTCAGGTGAATTTGGGGGTCAAGACATGACTTGAAAGTCACTGGATATCCTGTTGGTAAACACCATCCCCCACAGGAAAAACTGTTGCCAAGAATGGGTGAACCTGGTATGCAACTAAATTCAAGCAGGTTACAGACGTCAGGGATTGTTCTATGAGGATTTTGGGTCCTAATGTGCCCAATGAAAACATTGTTCCTGGGCGATAAACCATGATGTCCTGGGTGAGCCCATTGTTATAGATGGAGGGTGGTCATAATGTAATGGCTCTTCGGTGTATATACTTAAAACTTGAATTTAAAATTATAACAGTTAAATTCTTTTAATATGTTAATTTTAAACATTTCTTCAAACGAGTCTTTTTAGCTTTATTGATTTTTTTTTAAAACTTGCATTTCAAGTTGAGTCCGTTTTCGAAGCGTAGTTTTAAAGCTATGTCCTTAATAAAAAGTTTTACAAAATTATAGTTCGACAATGACTTGTGCATTGTTCAAGTAATGCTTTGATTTTTTCACACTTTCCGATGCATTTTCCGAACGCCGATGTTAAAACGTTAAATAAAACCATTATCTATTGTTAAATCTCTTTTTCACTTACGCCAGATAACCATAAGAACATTCGATACTGATACGAATTTGTTTCCACTTAACATGGTTTTTTGAAGCATTTCTGCCGAGGTAAAATAAAAAAGTCGCAGTTTAAATGCCTAACACTTAAAGCAAAACAATAATTTCAAACTATGCATGCCATCTTACTGTGAAGAATTACATGAGCTTTAGAACGGACAAATAACAAATTAAATATTTAGAAGTTATTAAACTTTTTCGAAAACCTAAAATTTGGCGAAATTTTTTCCACCGAGTTAAAAATAATCAAAATCAATGAATTATTCATATTTTCTTTTGCAATTTTTAATAACACTAGATAACGCAGTATTGGAGTAAGATTTTAAATATTAAAAAATGAGAATGGAATCATTTTATTTTTTTCAAAACTGTGGTTTATCTCCTTATTGACATTTCGCGCCATTTTAAGAGTCAGCATGGGGGAGCTGGCTAACGATAGGTTAAACTTGAGAGCTTCTGGTCGACGAATTTCTGGAGAGGGAGGATATTCGCCTGATGTATTGGCCAGCCAGATTTCCAGACTTCAACCCTATTGAGCATGCATGGGACGCTCGGGGTTGAGAAATTGCAACTCGCTACCAACCATCGAAAGCCATCTAGGGAATGAAAACAGGGTTGCTGAACGAGTGGGAACAATTGCAACAGGAAATGATGAACTGCCTTATTTCAAGTATGAAATCAGGCTGCAACGCCTGTATATCTGTTTGAGGGAACTCGTTTTACGCATGATCATGATCGTCTATTACAATTGTTGAATGGTATTTGTTTTGTATTGTATTAATGTACGTACATATCAAATTTCATGAAAGTCGGTTGAATAGTTCTATAGATAATCCACCATGTCTGCAAATTCTCTTAACTTCTTACACCAGTGAATAATTAGAAGGGGAGAGTCGGATAGCCCCCCCCCACTTAAGGAGTATTGCTTACATTTCTGTATAATATTGAGTAATAATCAATATTTTTGTATGTTTCTATTGTTTTATCATCTAATTAAATAATGCAAAAATAATAAACCAAAAAAAGAATAGTTTGACTTAACAACAATTAGAAATTTAAAAAAATTTGTTTTTCAGCTGTTTTCAAAATGCGTCGGATAGCCTACTATTTCAACTCTATGGTAGCCCCGCTTTGTTACAAAAATTATGTTTTTTGACTGTTTTTTTCAGCTGTAAATGAGAATGACCAATGTATTGACAATAGATAAACCTCGTTTATCATTTTTATCACAAAATTATTTTATTTATTACATATTTATATACTTTCAGTGAATTCTATCATTTAATAACAACAAATGTCATATTTTTTTATTATTATTAACGTATTGTTGCTTAAAATGCATATAACATTCAAATTTGAAGCAATGAAATAATAATCTTTGCAACCGTACATTTATCGACGAAATAAAATTGGGCGGTGATACCCGACATTCATGTGAGCGGGGCAACCCGAAATCCAACTTTTTCATAAATTTTTAATTACTCGAACAATTTTTCACATATAAACTTCTCTCTTTGTGCAAATTAAACTTAAGACTACATACTTTAATGCTGTATGTATAGAAAAAATTATTTTCTTAGTATTAAAATGTCGTTTAGTCGAAACATTCAACCAATTTTTCTTAATTTTATGACTACTGTATTCAACATATTTTCAAAACTATTGTTTACCTTGTTACCAGCTGCATAAATACTTGAAACTTTCAAAATAATCTTTTTTTAATACAACAATTAATGTCCGATGGCCCATTGACTTGAAAAAATATTCTATACATATGAAATTGACAGTGGGCGGGGGTACCCGACACTCCCCTATATCGCTGCCTAGTTATAAACATGCACTCGTTTCCATGGGGCATTGTTGTTTTTAAGATTTACGTCACTAACTCATGTGTTATGTCTTAACTCACTTTTTCAGCCTTTTCCTGCCCTAAAAATTTTGGTCAAACATTATCTTTCCAATAATTTCTTAAATGAAATCCGTATTCTTTTATTTAGTTTTTTTTCTTAAAACAGTATCGTCGCTGAAAAAAACTTGTCATTTCATCTTGTAGGCAACTGAATCTACTTAACACGTAGAAAAGAAAAATCAATGGGACCTCGTCCCATTTTCAAGAATAAAAAATTAATAAAGTTGCATATAAATGATATGTTAGAAATCACATCTCTCTTCCTCTTTGATACAATACAAAGGATCTTTCCCTTTAAAATTAGCTAAAATGAAGAGATTCTTTAAGAACTCAATCTGTAAGATATAATTATGAAAGTGAAAATCTCCAGACGTTTTGCCTGAATAAGTAACCTGAAAAACAAAGCCTGGTTTTCTTAGTAATAAATCTCTAATAAGTACTAAATGAAGAACAAAATATAAATTGTTATCTAGCGCTTATTATTTACTTATTTCTTCCTATTAGTTACAATTTTTATAAAAAGCCTAAAATTCGTTTGGTAGTACAATTTCATGAAATGTGAGTAAAGATTTCCTGTACTTTAATATAGAAAAGAAACAGTCTTAAAGACCACGTGATTAAGATTTTTTTCGGAAAAATAAAGTTCTGAGGAAAGTGGGCGTTCCTGATGATCTTGGAAAAAAATATCACATTTATAAACTAGGAAAATGGTAATTGTTGTATTGGAATGGAAGACATATACAGTTATTTGCATGCTTTAATGTGATGGTTTGATATAAATCGATTGCTAAGCTGATCAGGGGTGAAAGCGAGACGGAAAAGAGGAAAGGCAGGCAGTAAAACCATTTCAGTTATAGCTAGTTTTGGGGAGGAGTTTACTTATTCTTTTTTTAAATTTTTCAACAATATCTACTTTATCTTGGAGAAGAAGCAGTTTTATATATATGCCAGAATAATAAAAGAAATCTTGATAGTTACAGATATTTCATTTTTTTCGAAAAAAATGCTGGAATGAAATGTTTTACGTACCAGGTTTTTCTCTTTTCCGTCTTGCTATATAAGGGCTTTCATCCATGAAGCTGATAAGCTAGGCTGGTCAAATAAAAAAACTGTCGGTTAAGTCTCCGAAAGAGCAATCCATTTACGAAACGAAGTACCGATTGACCTTTTGTATTATTTATAAGAAGAAAAAAAAATTCAAATTAGAGAATCTCTTACCACAACCAAATCAAATATTTGCATAATCGTAAAAAAAAAAGTAGATAAAAAAGAAAATGCTTTTGATGTTGTTAATTATATTAAATTTTTTTATTGATATACAAAACTTTACACTAGCATTTTTTAAAAAAAATTTAAGTAATCAGAGAAATAAATAGAAATTTGCATCCGTGGAGTCAGGGGGCTCTCAGTTATGAAGGGTTAAATAGCCTTTGCTATTACATACAATAGATAGCTATTGCAACTAAATAATTTAACGAAAAATTAAATATCAGGTATATTACAAGTGATTGTATACTTTTTTTGCTTTTTGTGATACAAGGCAACAAAATGTATGTTTTGTTATTTGATTTTTGGTTTTTAAATTTTATTTAAAATTATTCTTACCTTTGGGACAAATAAGTTATTCAAGCATATACTGCAGAAAATCTAACGAAAATACTCTACCAAAATAAAGGTATATTAATAGCGAGTTTTTTTTTTTTCGTTTAAACATTTTGAGGCAGAATTTCTATTAAAATTTTTTTTAATACTTTTTTTTCAATACTTTCGTTTTAATTTAGGTCAAAAGAAGCGAAAAATATTTTATTTAGCATTTTGTAATTTTTGTTTATGAAGTACGGCATGAAACACAGGTGTCTTTTTCAGCGTTAAAGGTAAAAGCTTCTACACAAGGTTCAATTTTAAACAATAATTTTTTTCAAAATTGCACTAATTTTCAGTTATTTAGATCAAGAGAAACATTTATTCATCATGAATTTTTTTTAAAATTTACTGAGATAATCATTGATAAATTTCTGAATATGAATTAAAAAATTAAACTAGCTTTTTTTAAATTTTATATTTTAATGCAAATATAATTCCGATAATTGAACAGATTTTTTTCAGTAACTATTAGATTGTTTTATTTTAAAATTGAAAAATATCAAAATATACTTTTGCTCCTAATTAAAGCGTCAGAAAGAGAATATATATAAAAGAGCAACCGGTTTCCCATCTGCGTCGATGGGTTATACTTTGCTTAAAACAATTAAAGGATATTGAATGATTGATACATTATCGACAGACGTACTAGGCAAAATGAGATAAAAATTATATTTATTTGGGGGGGGGGAGCGCTTTATTGAGCATTTGGGTACAAAAGGAAAGATAAGGTTCAAGTAAGTATTACGTTATGTTAAAGTGGGTATTTCAGAATGCTCAATAAATAGCGTTTTTGATCAGAACTATAAGCTAACTAACACCACTGGTGTTGTCTTTAAAATATTTAACGAAACTGAATTGTCTATGGCTTAGTTTGAAACGATGGCTTCTGCTAAGTCAATGAGAAAATTTAATTTCTTAAATGTCTCCGAATTTAAAAATCAAATTAAAAATCGAAAATCGGACTTCGTTAAAAGTTTGCGAATGAACTCATCTCACTTTGTGTTGAATTTCGTATTCTTGGAGTCTACCATTTACCCGCAATCGGGTATACACACACAAGTGTTTTTAAAATCTCAAAATGCAAACAAATTATGGTAAGATTAATCAGGATGATGAAATGGAGGAGAAGCAATAATTTGTTTGCATTTTGATACTTTTGTGGTGAACCACCTTCTCACCAGATGGCAGTGAACTCTGCTCGCCAGGTGGCAGTGCAAAACATTTCTCTCAACCTTTTAATAAGATGGCAACATCTCTTGCGTTCAAATTTTAGTTTCCAGAATCTGGCAGCAGCTTAATATAAACATTCATTCGGGCTTGCTGACCGGTGAACATTCACCTCCTTTAAAAATGCTGCTGTCGTTAATCATGTATGTCTTTTACATTGTAACTTAATATGATTTCTTCTTTTTTTTTTAATATTAAACTGTTGTGATTATTAATTTTATTGAATCAATTTAATTAATACTATTTAATCTTAATCTAATCACCACACTTTCAATTTTCTTTATTTCTGCCTTTGAAACTTCATGTCTTACTCTAAGCTTAACTGAACTCACTTTTTCTGTAAACTTTAAATTACTGGCGAAGGTGAAATAGAATTAGTCATGAAAAATTTCTTCCCTTGTATAGTGTCCTCTTAAAAATGCTGTTTTACATTGGTTGTTTTAAAGAGATGTATGGAGCGAAGAAAAATCACTTTTTCTTTGCTACATTGTCATCACACGAAAAGCATAGTTTCATGGCTACAATTTACTTTCTTCCGTCGCACCCCCCCCCCTTCTTGTTTGAAATCCTTTGAGAACACTCTCAAGGTCATTCTGTTGAAGTCTGAAGCTGTGGGAGAATTAACGATAAAATTCTACCGAAATACCGTATCAAAAAGTGATTATTTAAATGCGCGATTAGAAATTCGCGCGTCGTAATAACATCGTAATTAAATAACGGCATCGTCAAAATCACGTGGAAAAGTATATCAATAATTGGAGAGTAAAAAATCACTTAAATTTAAGCTTAACTCAACACGAATAAAGCGTGTCCAATGCGCTATTTAAAATACGTCGTAATAAAATTATCGAATTTTTTGCACTACATGGGATTGCATAGCAATAATTGGCGGAAAAAAATGGTTGAAAAAGAGAAAGTTATAATTGAAAAAAAAAAGATAAAAAATCATTTAGATTTACGATTGAGTCACTTAGATTTTAGATTTACGTCATGAATAAAGTGCTCCAAAAAGCGAATATTTAAATGACCGATCTGAAACTCACATGTTGTAATAATATCGTAATAGAAGTTCGAGATAGTCAAAATTGCGTTGAAATGCGTAAATAACAGTTAAAAAAATCATTTAGATTTAAGATGAAATCAGCTTAAAAAAGAGCACTAAGCCTACATTTGCTATAGAATCTGTAAAAATTGACTTTTTTCTTTTTCTTTATTGTTATTATTTCCCTTTTCGGTTGATATACATAATAAAAAAAAATTGACTTAGTTAATACAATTATTTTTACCTTTTATTGTTGTTGTTGCTGTTGTTTTCACTTTCCTTAAAATTTGTTACAATTTTCAGGAAGGAAAAAAAGTCGCACTTAATCTCATTTTGTGATAGTGATTGCAAATTTAATTTCTTTTAATCATTATTAGTTTTATGCATAATCTAAATTCATTTAATTTCATCATTTTTTCTTCTTCCTTGTAACTATGTTTTGTTGCTCAGGTAATACTTCTTTCATCCTACTGTCTGGAGGAAAACATGCCAGACATGCTTGCTTTTAATGAGTAAGTTTAATTTTTTACCTCCCTGTATTTCTGGTTAGTTTTTTACTTTTCATGGATAGATTAGTTGCAGGGAATAACTTCCTTCCTTTTATTGAAATTTGCAAATATTTTTCGATAAATGCTTAAAATTTAATAATTTTAAGATTTTGTGACTCGGCTTGAAGTAGCATTTAAAGGTACCATTTCTTAACAAGAATATCTGTAAAAATTTAGAATTATAACTTAATATCTTCTGTGGTATTAACGGCATACGAAGCTTGAATCGGTATATTCAGGCAGAAAAATTGACTCTTCAAAATTGATACCTTCTTCCTCTTCGATGGACTCTTCCAAGATTCGGCTCCTTTGTGCACATTTCTGAATGATTGTGGTTGGCAACTGTTCCGTACTACCACCAACAGATTTAAAACATTTTTACTTTTTTCAACCTTCAAAAGGACAAAAATATGCTCACAGTGGTGATTATCAAGCTTTCTGCTAGTTGCTAACTGATTTCTGCCTTTTTTAATTAAAAATACGCCCCATATGCATTTTTTATACATTAAAAAAAAAATATGGAATTATTATGATTATGTCATAATATTTTGAAATTTTTTTTTATTTTCCACTTATTTCTTAACATTTTTCTTCATTTTAGAAATGAGTCTTACAATGTTTATCATCATTTGAAAAAGGCTAAAAANCGGCCCGAAAGGGTTAAGGCTCTTTTTTTTCTCTATATCTCAGAAACACAATTAAAATTAGTTTTTATAAATTTCCGCCATCCTATTTATTAATGGTTTATTATTTCAGTTTAATTTACACAATTTTACAGATGTTATTATATTGGATGTTCTAATACCATGTGCAATCTATAGTATGCATATTATTGCTGTTGGTGCTATATATAAGAGCACGAAAGAGAGAGAGAAAGAGCGATTCGTTATCAATTAGACAAGATTTAAAAACCGTCTCGATTAACAACTTTTGTTTTTTCTAATTTATTGTTTGAAATCCTTTGTTTCGTTCTTGTGAGAGCTAATATCAGTGAAATAAATAAAAAAACTTTAGATAAATTAAATTTTTTGTCCATATGCATTTTTTATACATTAAAAAAATATGGAATTATTATGATTATGTCATAATATTTTGAAATTTTTTTTATTTTCCACTTATTTCTAAACATTTTTCTTCATTTTAAAAATGAGTCTTACAATGTTTATCATCATTTGAAAAAAAATAAGCTTTGCATTTATACAATATTAAAAGTTTTCTTGATCCTTTAAAATTTTTAATTTTAAAAAAGTAGCCGCATGTTTCGAAAAGGGACCACTGTTTAAAATATCGCAGCTGAACACTGACCAGTAGAAAATTTTGTAAGTTTGTCCTTCTTAATATTTACATTGTTTTAAAGTAAACTTTTATTTATTACTTTAAACTGTAAGGTATTTTTTTTACTGCAGGGTACATCTTGACGATGGTGATCGTTTCACACAGTTGGTGAAACTGTTTGATCCAGACATGGCTCAGGGGGTGTCCCATAATGGCCATGTGTATGCCATGACGAAGGCCAGCAGCACCCTCTCACCAGTTGCTGCTGTCAGAGAAAAAACATCTGGCTTGGTTCAAGTAATCACACTTTTTATTTTAGGTTGTCAAAGAAATGTTGATCTCTAAGTTAAATTTGACTAAAAGTTTGTTATAATTATACGCATTTGCTTAATGTGGTAGGAAGATTGCACGCATATCATTATCCACTATTTAAATTGATCACATTTGATATATACCCAAATATCATTTGTTGCTTTTTAAGAGTCATGTGTAAATGTACCAACCTTCCCCCCCATTTTTTTTTCTTTAGACAGAAAAATTTATTCAAAAGTAAAATAAGTTTTTGCTGATATTCAAATTAAGTATTTTTCTCTCTTTCATTTAGTTTTTATCTAAAGATTCTACGATTTATATTCTTTTTTCCTTTAGTTTAGATTTTTTGATTCTTTCAAAGAAGCATTTTTTATTGAATGTTTTGTTTGGAAATATTGGGTTTTGGAAGCAAATTGCTTCAGTTATCAGTTAGGAATTAAAATTTTATCTTTTAAGGACTCTGTAAAGTTTTTTTTAATTCAATTACTATAAAAAATTTATGTGATCTAATATAGAATAAAAATATCTAATACAGTTTTTAAGCACTTTGTATATTAAAATCTAGAAAGATTTAGAGGAAAATAGCATTTATTGTTCTTGAAAAAACAAAGATCTTATTTTACTTCCTTTAATTTCCAATTATATCCTTTTAAGCTCACGTTCTTGAAAAATTTGGCTGATGCTTCTAGCCATGATGAAATACTTCAAAAGATTAGGAGGTTAGCTGATAACTTATTTCACCAAAAAGATCAGAAGGTATCTATTTAATATCTTAGTATATATTTTTTTCTTGTTCACTTTTCATGCTTAAAATTATAATAATATATATTTATTTGAATGAGACATTTTTATTTATATTTATTGGCCTTCTGCGAAGTTTTTAATCTTCATATAATGCATTGCGTAATTTTACATTGCATGATATTTATTGCATAATTTTATGTTTCAAATTGAATAAGTAAATTTACAATTCTTACTACAAAGTGTTTTTTAATACACTTGTATTCATAGGGCAAGCAGTAAATTTTAAATATTTTTTTCATTTTATTCTAGTTTGTCAAAAAATCAGCATATCTCCAGAGTTGCCATCTCGCAAAGAGAACAGGGTAAACCAAGAAAAATCACTTGAAAATGCAAGGAATTTCGAGTTTTTCTTCAGAAACTGGAAAAAAACAAGGAATTTGGCTTCGTTATTTTCGTCTTTTAAAAATTGTGACCACTCAAAATGGAATATTTAAGAAAGATATTTCAGATATACTGAACAATTTCATTTACTATATCAGTATTTGTCTTAAGTCTGTTCAGCTGTTCCTTTTTCCTAGAAATTTTTCAAGCAATTGAAACTAGTATAGTTAGCCTAATACACAAGAGCAGAGTGATTGTGTTTTTTCCTCTTAATATAGTGTGAAAAATATTGTACAGTCCTAAAAAAAAAAAAAAAAAAAAAAAAAAAAAAAAAAAAAAAAAAAAAAAAAAACGAATCACCCTGAATAACTTTCCTTCTAATGATCGAATTTTCAAGTTTTCAAGTACTAAGTGCCAATCTTAATTTTTTTACATATTTAAATTTTTGACCTTCAAAATATAGGGGCAAATTTGGGAAATGTGGTCCCTTTTGTTAGGAGAGAGATCCAAAGTTTGGACCCCTTAATGTTACCTTCACTTTTTGAGCTTAGCAACCTACACTGCTCAAAAAAATTAGGGGAGCACATGGCTACCCTAATTTTTTGAGCAGTGTAGTAACATTAAGTATTCTTCTTTTGAATTAGTCTATGGGTTATTATAAAATATTCATTTGTGGCGGCGACTTTTCTTGGCTGTTTTCTGGACAATCGTCACCTTTATTGCGACCCAGTTTACGACCCAATTTTTTCACAATTTTGTCTACCCCCCCTCCTAATTCACGGATCAGGATTCCAAACGTGCAAAAAAATATATGTTCATTCAGAGAAAGTGCGCTTTAGTGTCCGATTCGTAACTTAATTGTTTTGAGGACTGTACATAATGGAAATAAATCTTTTATTTTACGGAAAATAATTAAATTGTTTTTATGTTATAGCGTTGTTTATAATTCTTTATATGTCAAAATTGTACAAAATAGACCAAAAGCACATATTTTTAATTTCTTAATATTTTATGTTGAAGATATACAATTTAGTAAATATAGAGTTTTTTAGTACGCTACAGTAATTTTAATTATTTAAATATAGTTAATAATGTTCTAACTAAATTGTAATACTAAATATCGTAATTTTTATCATTTAATTATAGGAAGAGCACCAAAACTAAAATAATTTGTTTGCCATTCGTAGAATTTGTAGAAAATATTTTTTTTTTATTATACTTTTCTATTAGAACCATTTAACGATTAAGATATCCCAAATAAGATATTGAACTATTTTGTCTATTTATGAAGCCTGGCTACTAAATAACAGGACTGTGCATGCTGTTAGACTTAATGAGGGGGAGAAGGAATGAAATGTAGTTGTTCTTGATGCGGTGGAACGATCCTTTATACTGTTTAGTTTGCTTCTTATCCCAGGTATGTGATTCTTCCGCTAATTTACGAAATTCAGCGAAGCTCAAGATCGCGTATTCACCGACTTCCGATAATTTGAAATTTAAATTTCATTACTCTGCATAAGTCTCGTTAAGGAGACATTTATTCCGCCCTTACCAGTGCACTCATTTTTTCTTCTTTTCTTCCTAGGTTCTCATTCACGAACCATGACTTTTTTTTACGCTCTTTTGTTAGAGAAAATGATACTTTGGATAAACTTCAAGAACACGAAATAGAAAAAAAAATCCATAGAAACTTCGTCTAGAAATAACAAGCTACTGAGGCAAATACAAAAGGATACTATTGATAATCTAAAAACGTATTTCGAAATGACAAACATTTAAAAGATCGTTCGCTAGAAAAAGTACTAAAACTACACAATAGTGAAAAAAATACAGAAATTTTTTTTTATGCTATCACATGTCTGTTATCCTTGTTTGAGTAAGGCATTTTTGTCAGAGTGTCTTGATAATGATAAACTTAAAATTTAGCTAACATTTTAGCAGCGTTTTATTTTGAAATTCTTTGAGAAATTAAAAAAAAATAATAACTGAATGTTTTAAATTGCAAAAAAAAGATTGTTAAAGGAGAACTGCGTGTCGCGTAGTGAAATTTTTGAATGGCTAAAGCGATTTTCGAGAGGTTGAAGTTGCTGAACCTCTGGTCGACTTGTGATATAAAGAACTGATAAAAACATTTAAAAAATGAATGAAATCGTGCGTGAAGACCGAGTGTTTCGGTGACGTCCGATATTCTAAACATTGGCAAAGACAATAAGAAAAATTTTGATGGATGACCAAGGATTCGCACAAGACTGAAGTTTTCACAAAACAGTACATAAAAACCTGACGAGCGAGTTAAAAATGAGCTGGAAAAATATTTGCTCTGACACCAAGGAATGCTTCACAGATAGTCCCAATTGAGAATGTCAGTCCATGTGACGAAACTTGGATTTTTCATTTCAACCCTGAAACTAAGCCACTTCACTTGAAAACCCTCATATTCAATGAGAAAGTCCAAAGCGAAGGTCGTCCTTTTCGGTATGAATGGATCATCCTGATTGAATGGGCAATGGATGTCACGAGAGAGCTTATAGGAAGAAAAAGCCAGATCTGTAGAGTAACATAACAACAGAACGATTTTGAACCAAATCAATGCTCTGGCATACAATGACGTGCACCAGTCAGTATTCACAACATGGGGAGTTTTCGGTCAACAGGGATTGAACTCACGACCTCTTAGTTCAACGCCCTACCAACCAAGCTTTCCCAGCCCTATATAATGATATGCATTTTTTTTTTCATTTGTATAATGCTTTCATTAAAGCTAACTTTTAAGACGGTTATTTAATTTTCAAACTTCACACATAAAATATATTTAGTTGATGAGCTTTGTAAATTTATATAAAATGAATCAAAATAAGGTTTTTGCTAAAGAATATACTTTGTATTAGCCCTTTGTACTCAAGAAGTGCCTCCCAATTCATTTCTTATGGAAAAAATTCCTATTTCACTGCAATTATTACTTAAATATTGATTTGAGGCATGTATGTTTTTTTTGTTTTCATTTTTGAAAAGAATTCTTAAAGTGCATATTAAGGGCAGTTTTTATGAAACACCCCGCATTTGCGACGACGTTAAAAAATAAAAACAATGCTGCATCTAATCCATCATCTAATTTGTGAACTGCATAAAACTAATAAGACAATTTTTGAAATCCATTGATTGATAAAGATTGAACAGGATTTTATCTATTATCTATTTGAATTTATCAATGCTGGTGAGATCATTCAATCAATAATTAATTTTTGAAAATTTATAAGTTCTAGCAACTGCATAATTATCTGCATATATCTGCCAGACATATCTGTATGTTTGACTTTATAAATGCTGGTTAGTAGGTATTCTTCACTACTTATTTTTTGAAAATGTACAAGTTCTTGCAACTAGCAGAAGTTTGAAAATATCTCTAAATGTAAATTGCTTAAATTTTAACTTCATGATGTTATATGTGGAAGTTATATGGTGTTCACTTCTCGACGTTATGTGTGGAAAGTGTGTAAATATTGAGGTATGGCTTGTTATCTTTAACAGGCCAATCTATATTATATAAAACGCTTATACGTACGTATGTATCAATAAAACCAATGATATTTCTTTTCTCGCGTTGGCAACAGTTTACATTTTTAATTGTAGGCGTTTTGTACAAATCTCTAAACTTTTTTTCGTATTTATCCACATAATTAAGAAGTTGTGAACTCATTACATAAACACAATAGCATTTGTCTTCGATTCTCAACGAATTCTAACCGAATATGGGTGTGCCACATCTCCGATTTTCGCCGAGAAAAAAAATGGTTGGTTTTCAGATCTGAAATAGTTCCTTTTCATTGGCAGAAATGAGAAGTGTTTTGAGTTGAGCTCTTTACTATTCCACGCTTTGTTATATTATTAGATGCCGTTTTATTATTTCACGTTTTAAGTTAAATTTTATTAGAGTTAAATTATGAATCTTAATAATCTACGTACGGTATATAACAATCTACGAAGAAGAGAGAGCCGATCTAACGAAACTCCAGAAGAGCAATATCAACAGAGAACAATTAGAAATGCTACAGAGCGAGTTTTGTGGTTGAATACTGTTTAGAAATGTGTACATAATAAAATAATATTTAGAGGTTAAGAGTTGCCTCAGAAAAATTTGAATTGTTGACATTGTATTTAACAATGGAAACAATTGAATTGTATTGTTGACATCAGAACTAAAAATATCGTGTTTCAACTTGACAATACTACCTTAATTTTTACTTACATAATTCTATGATCATTTTTTATTTTTCTATATATATTTATATATATTTGCATTTTACAACTTCATATTAAACTTCTGTTGTGTGTCTGAATATATGTGACATTTAGAACAAAATTAAGGTTTAGAATTGCCTCGAAGAAATTTGAATTGTTAACAACGACTTAAACAAAAAGTTTTATTTTAACTGACTCATTTTCTTACTCTTTTCTTTGTTTTTTATACATTTTATATTTTTGTGATAGAATAAAATAACTTATAGTTGCTCTGCTTCTGAACACTGATGAAAACACATATGATGGGCTTCATCAAGAATAAAAAATATATGCATTTATATTACAAATTCCATATCATTAGGGTGGCACCCTTCAGAGAATTAAAAATACAAAATTATCTTCATCGAAGCTGATGCTTTACATCCGGCGTTCAGTGGCGGACTACTATTTCATATTATTTTACATCACATGGCTTTAGCCCTCTGGTGGGAAAGGCTTTAAAACAAAACTTACAACAGTTACTTTTCTCAACAACTCAAATTTAGAATAGTGTGATTAAGAAAAATATGCGAACTGTTTGCAATTTCAAATTAATAGTGAAATATACAAGTTTTAGAATTTTCACAATAAAAAGTTTTCGGAACTTCAGTGTTCAAAAAAGTATACAAAAGCGAGACGCTAAGAACGTTCCAATGAGCGAGCAAAGCGAGAATCGGATTGCGAAGCAATCCCGAATGAACTGTGAAAGCAGCTCGGAGGGATGACGAGCGCTAGCGAGCAGGGGGTGAAGCCTCCTAGTTCTGTTTTAAAACAGTATCATTAAAATACCTTGAATACAACAGGTTAATTCGAAAAACAAGTTTTTAGATAAAATATGTAAATTCTTGCTTCTTTTGCTTAAATAAATTTTAACTATGTAAATTAAGATATACAAAAATATAAAAAATTTTAATTTTAGGTATCTGAAAATATCAGAAGGCATGGGCACAGTATTAATACGGACAGAAATTCAGAAATCTCAATCAAAATGGTTTAAAATATAGAATTGTATATAGTGTATTTATTTTAAATAAAGTGCTTTTGACTTTAAAAAAATAGAAATAAAAAAAATCAGTTTTTTGAATTTTTTTTATAGTCTATCGTTTAAAAGGAAAAAAAATATGTCTGATAAGGTGATTTTAAAACACTTCATTTTATAACTGTTGTTAAACAGCCCACCCAATTTTGGGTTTATGACTGCCAATGATCAACCCTAAAGCCTTGTAACTTTGAACCCTATCCAGAAGACAAGGGAATTCTTGGATCAAGTATTGGGAGAAGTTTTGTCTTCATGGAGGAATTTTTGATGGAACTAACTCGCATTTGCGTTACATTGGGTGGAAAAACATTAAAACATCCCATGGTTAGCCTGACGGTAAGGGAACTCTCAGCCATGATCCGTCTACCACTGAGGATATTTTATGTCAGCACTGCGGTCGATGCAAGCCGGATGCGGAGTTCGTATGGGCCAGCCCTCACTGGGATTTGAACCTGGTTCACCTACTAGGAAGCCCCTGAGCCATCACGACTCTTGAGGCATATTTAACAGGCTCGGAGATTTTAGCGTCTACACAGTTTGAACACCTGTAATTTTTTTTGCATGGATATATCTTTGCTGAAATGAATTTTGTAATTGTGTACGAAAAATTTTCAATTCCACACTTGAACAAACTCTCCCGACTAAACTATGGGGACCACTTTTCCAAGATTGTGGCTACTCCTTTTATTTCAGGAATCAGAAATTCGAATTTTTTTTAAAAAAAAGAGGTATGTTTTCGTGTAATCCAATGACGCAAGTGATTTTCTTTTTCAAATTCAAAACTTTTCTTTTTTTAAAATTCAATTCATATTAAATAAATATTATAACAGCAACGAATAAATTAATATCAAATTGGATATGTCAGTGAACACGTTCTTGTCCCATCTTCCTTGATATTTACGCTCCATATCTCTGATATCCTGATTGAATCTTTCCCCTTGTTCTTCGCTGACTGCTCCTACATTTTCAGAGAAAAAGTCCACGTGAGTGAAGGAAGTGCATATTTACACTCATGGAGCAACCCAACGTTTTAAATTTGTCCAGCAATTTCATTACTATTTCCTTATAATCAGGATAACCTTGTAATAACCCAGAAATTTACTGACGACATCTTTGAAAGCAACCCAAGCTTCTTTTTCCGTTTCTGTCATGTTAGTCTCAAATTCTTTATCCTTCATGAGTTTGCAGATATCTGGATCAACAAATATTCCTTCGTTCAGCTCTGCTTGGGATAAACCTGGAAACTTCTTGCACAGGTATTTGAAACAATTACCATCCTTTGGAACAGCCTTGACAAACTGCTTCATTACACCTAATTTTATATGTAGCGGATGTAACAATACTTTTTTCGGATCAACTAAGCTGTTTCAAATAACTCTCTTGGTGCCAAGATTTTGTCTTTTCGGCCATTCTTTTTTGACCCAATGTTGAGTCTTGTCACGGCTGTCCCACTCACAAATGAAACATGGGTACATTATAAATCCCCGTTGTTGACCAAGAAGCATGGAGATAATTTTCAAATCACCGTAAATGGTCCAACTGTGGTCAATATATTTTATTTTGTTTAGGACGATAGCCAGGCTTTCGTAGCATTCTTTTAAATATACTGAGTGTCCAACTGGTACTTATGCATACTGGCTCCTATGATAAAGAAGAACAGCTTTGAGGCTTCCCTCAGATGAATCTATAAACAGCCTCCAATCATCTTTATTGTAGATGACATTAAATTTTCTCATCAATCCAGTAACTTCAGAACAATAGACCAAGTACTCCTCTTCATCAAAGAAATTAATAGATTCCTTTTCACGATTCCTGTACCAATAAAAATATGTTCCTTTGGCCAATAAGTTTTTTTCTTTAAGTCTGGTAAGTTTTTTTCTTTAAGTCTAATTAAGTTGCCTTTTTCGAAAGGCCAAGATCTCTAGTCAGATCATTAAGCTGAACCTGAGAGGATGGCTGAGGTAAACCGGCTAGAGATGGTTTATATTCGATATCAGAGTCTTGAACTTCTGGATGTTCCGAGTCTGAACACTCGGAAGAGATGATTGGTAATTCAGTTGAAGGCAAAGGCTCAGGCACATCAGGTCCATGAGGAACGGGGCGTATGGCCGATGGAATGTTATTAGGATAAGATATTAGTCTTTGATTTTTCCGGTTATACCCACGAGCATAGTAGGAACAAAAATAACAATCTTCAAAGTGGTTTTGGGGCTCCCTCCACGTCGTAGGAATTCCAAATCGTAAAGCAGTCTTCGTTCCTTGATGCCATAAGCGTAGATCATTGAGATAATGCACACAAACTTCATGAGGTGCCCAAGATTTGTCCGGATCTCCGAGTTTCATGTCAAAATATGCGAGATAAAGTTGTCTGCAATGCTTCTCATGCGATTTTTAACAACACTATATTCGCCGCATGTATAACAAAAGTCATTTGAGAAATTTTCACAGTGTCTTGAACTCAAAGCCATGTTTCATGAAACGCACAGAAAAAAGCAAACTTTAAAATGACTCCCTATTAAGCTTGCTAGTGTTTCTGAGAGGTCAGCGAACCTAGATAAGGATTCTTCTAACGCTATTGGTAGAGAGAGATTGTTACTGAGAGAGGAACGGTGACAGGAAGTAGTGAGATTTGACCAAAGTAGAATGTTGGTCAGTCAAGAAGTTAAGAAATTCAAAAACGAAAATTTTTTTTATGGTAAATGTTCATAAAAATTCCAGTAAAATTTAATTTTTCTAAAAAACGTGACGTGATGGACATTTTTCATTATTATTTTCCATTTCAGTACCAAAAAATACATTAAGTTAAGCTGTCAGACCTCTTGTATTTTTTTCATCGCAGGCCTGTGTTATCAGAATATTTTTTTTATTTACTGGTACGAGTGCTTTATTTATTATTATTTTTTTTTTGGTCACTCATGTTTCTTTCTACATAATTACAAACGGGAACAAATTTTTAGTTGCATTTTTACAAGTACTTAATCTTACCTATTTCACTTGTATATTAAATTTAGCGCAAATTTCGTTCGAAAAAATACAAATGTACGAGGGTTGCTATTTATATTTCTGACCTTGGCAACAGTAAGTGTTGCTAGGCGACAGCAGACGATTTTAATCGAAAGTTTGATATTTTTAAACAGAAATTCAGCAGACGATTTACCATTATAGCTTCATTTGTGTTGTTGACAGTAAATTGAAAAATTCTTCTCTTTCAAAAAATGGAATTGAATCGTGAACATTTTCGTGCCATTATTTTTCATAACTTTCGACGTGGATTGTCAAGACAAGAGTGCTTCGATGAACTTAATTCTTTATTCAGCGATAAAGCGCCATCCTACAGCAC
>NC_092212.1:4923651-4928981 GCF_043381705.1 Parasteatoda tepidariorum | reverse complement strand
AATTTTATTAGAGTTAAATTATGAATCTTAATAATCTACGTACGGTATATAACAATCTACGAAGAAGAGAGAGCCGATCTAACGAAACTCCAGAAGAGCAATATCAACAGAGAACAATTAGAAATGCTACAGAGCGAGTTTTGTGGTTGAATACTGTTTAGAAATGTGTACATAATAAAATAATATTTAGAGGTTAAGACTTGCCTCAGAAAAATTTGAATTGTTGACATTGTATTTAACAATGGAAACAATTGAATTGTATTGTTGACATCAAAACTAAAAATATCGTGTTTCAACTTGACAATACTACCTTAATTTTTACTTATATAATTCCATGATCCTTTTTTATTTTTCTATATATATTTATATATATTTTGCATTTTACAACTTCATATTAAGCTTCTGTTGTGTGTCTGAATACTGACATTCAGAACAAAATTAAGGTTTAGAATTGCCTCGAAGAAATTTGAATTGTTAACAACGACTTAAACAAAAAGTTTTATTTTAACGGACTCATTTTCTTACTCCTTTCTTTGTTTTTTATACATTTTATAATTTTGTGATAGAATGAAAAAACTTATAGTTGTTCTGCTTCTGAACACTGATGAAAACACATATGATGGGCTTCATCAAGAATCAAATATATATGCATTTATTTTACAAATTCCATATTATTAAGGTGGTACCCTTCAGAGAAATAAAAATACAAAATTATCTTCATCTAAGCTGATGCTTTACATCCGGCTTTCAGTGGCAGACTACTATTTCATATTGTTTTACAACACATGGCTTTAGCCCTCTGGTGGGAAAGACTTTAAAACAAAACTTACAACAGTTACTTTTCTCAACAACTGAAATTTAGAATAGTGTGATTAGGAAAATATGTGAACTGTTTGCAATTTCAAATTAATATTGAAATGTACAAGTTTAGAATTTTCTACAATAAAAAGTTTTCGGAACTTCAGTGCTCAAAAAAGTATACAAAAGCGAGACGTTAGGAACGTTCCAACGAGCGAGCAAAGCGATCATCGGATTGCGAAGCAATTCGAAATGAACTGCGAAAGCAGCTCGGGGGGATGACAAGCGCCAGCGAGCAGGGGGCGAAGCCTCCTAGTTCTGTTTAAAAACAGTATCAATACCTTGAATACAACAGGTTAATTCGAAAAACAAGTTTTTAGATAAAATATGTAAATTTCTTGCTTCTTTTGCTTACATAAATTTTAACTATGTAAATTAAGATATACAAAAATATAAAACATTTTAATTTTAGGTATCTGAAAATATCAGAAGGCATGGGCACAGTATTAATAGGGACAGAAATTCAGAAATCTGAATCAAAATGGTTTAAAATATAGAATTGTATATAGTGTATATATTTTAAATAAAGTGTTTCTGACTTAAAAAAAAATAAAAAAAAATCAGTTTTTTGAATTTTTTTTATAGTCTATCGTTTAAAAGGAAAAACAATTATGTCTGATAAGGTGATTTTGAAACATTTCATTTTATAACTGTTGTTAAACAGACCACCCAATTTTGGGTTTATGACTGCTAATGTTCAACCCTAAAGCCTTGTAATTTTGAACCCAATCCAGAAGACAAGGGAACTCTTGGATCAAGTATTGGGAGAAGTTTTCTTTTCATGGAGGAATTTTTGATGGAACTAACTCGCATTTGCGTTACATTGGGTGGAAAAACATTAAAACATCCCATGGTTAGCCTGACGGTAAGGGAACTCTCAGCCATGATCCGTCTACCACTGAGGATATTTTACGTCAGCACTGCGGTCGATGCAAGCCGGATGCGGAGTTCGTATGGTCCAGCCCTCACTGGGATTTGAACCTGGTTCACCTACTAGGAAGGTGAACGCTCTATCCCCTGAGCCATCACGGCTCTTGAGGCATATTTAACACTTTCAGAGATTTTAGCGTCTACACTGTTTGAACACCTGTAATTTTTTTTGCATGGATATATCTTTGTTTAAATGGATATATCTTTGTTTCAATTCCACACTTGAACAAACTCTCCCGTCTAAACTGTGGGGACCATTTTTCCAAGATTGTGGCTACTCCCTTCCTTTCATGAATCGGAAATCCGAATTTTTTTAAAAAAAGAGGTATGTTTTCGTGTAATCCAATGACGCAAGTGATTTTCTTTTTCAAATTCAAAACTTTTCTTTTTTTTAAAATTCAATTCATATTAAATAAATATTATAACAGCAACGAATAAATTAATATCAAATTGGATATGACAAATATTTCGGAATCTTCACCACAGCGACTATGTGATTGATGATATTCGCCCTTGAAAGTCAATATTCTTTTGATTTTGAACATTCACGGCAAAACACACGCAAACGCACGCATGCATGCACGCACAGAAATATACGTATGTTACGTATCAAGGGGAAAAATTTCGAAAACCGATATTAAGTCAGGTGGTTAAAACTATAAGTAGTTTTACAGCGCATAAAATAAAAAAGGACCAGTATGAATAACTTTTCATCTAATATTTGGATCTTCAGGTTTAGCTCTTAATGGTTCAAAAGAGTGAACTTAAACATGCTAATTAATTAGTGCAGAAGATATTAAAAGTTACGAAATCTGACACCGAAATTTACTTTCTCAGCATAAACATACCTGCATTTCAATGGATTTCAATTTTTGACCCCAAAAATATATTGAAATCTAAAAAATATGCTCTCAATAACTTTGATTAGGAGAACGGGCCAAAATTTAGTACTACTTTGTATCTCGAGAATTTTTTAAGCGAAGTAAAAAAAAATTGCATACAATTAAAAAATTGACTTTTTCAAAGATAATTTGATTCAAGAAATAGTTTTTAATAAGTGTTTATTCTTTATTTGAATTTTATTTAGTAACAGTCGAAAAATTATGATTTGTAAGGTAAAATTTTGCGCATTATTTAATAAAATGTAATTTTACATTGCGAAATAAAAATTTTCATTGAAATTTGTCTAAATAGTTCCTGAAAAATTAAATTTCAAGTATGTGAATTTATTATTTTTACAAAAACTTAAAAAGTCGAGACAGTTTCAAAGAAATGATGAATTTAATAAAAATAGAGAAATGATTTAATACTTATTATTTTTTAAAGAAAGTAATAGCAATAGAAAAAGCAACCAGATTAAGAAACGTTACCAAGAATAAAAAATCATAAAATCTTATAAATTTCGGTAAAAATAAAAGACACAGAATTCGATTTTTATGAACCCGGAATTTGTCCCAATTTGAAGTGTCGCAATGATTTCGTTAATTGGAAGATTAGATGAAGATAATAACTAGATGACAACTCAGAACTGATTGTCAAAATCGTCGATCTAGGATTCGACGTATAAGGCTGTTTATCGAAGACTCCGTCTTCAAATGAAATGATGCTTTTTTGTGATCAATATGCTGTTTTTATAACCGCTATGAGTTTGCAATCGTTAATCTTGACTGTCAGATAATTTAAAGCCTGCGCTGCCCACGCTTATTTTAAAAATGGCCCAAAACGTCAATATGTTGAAAAACCACAGTGTTGTAAAAATGAAAAGCATTTGTGGTCCAATTTTTTAATATTTTAAAATTGAAGTCCATGCTACATTACTTGGGCTCCTAAGAGATAAAAGCAAAAATTGAGAATATAGCAGTGATTTTGATAATTTTTATCTAGGTGGGAAACTGTCGCCAAATTGGCGATCTTCATAAAAGTATATATATATATATATATATATATATATATATCATAACAGGGTAACAAACCCTGATATTTTGCTATTGTATTTAAATTACATTTGCTGAAATAATAAGCTGATAGACTTTAACAGGTTTTATTTACTGGAGTATGATGTAAACAGAAATCTCACCCACTCTCCAGCAGGAGGGGGAGAGACACAGATTCCCGTCAAAACGATGGAGTTCAGATGGTAAACATGAAACATCAAAAGACTCGCAAAAAGCATTGCTCCTCGGTTTTATACGACACTTACTATGGGTAAACAGGGCAATCATATTGCATTAATTGTATTCCTACGCCTCATTGCAAATCATTTAATACTCATAGAAAATCGTTTAATCCTTCCATATATAGAAATGAAAGATATTAAAATAACTCCTCTTTTGAAACATAAATCTAATTATAATTTATTGGCATGTTTTCATCCTTGAAGTCCAAAATAGAATTTCTACACTTATCCTTTACCAAAGATATTTTATGAAAACGAAAGAGTTTTAATGCTTTTATTAATACAAAAGTATTTATAATTTTTCTATTACACATATACATATTTAGGGTGTACAAATTAGTTCGGACCGTTTGTAAAAAATGGCTCTGCTGTTATGAATGTTATATAGTGACAGCTGGCTTCAGTGGTTTCAGAGAGGTTAAACATCTGTCAATAATATTCAGTTTATATCGCTTTGAGTTTCATACAAAAACCTTGTTTTCTACTTTGTTGAATCTGTCAAATTTTGCGGTAATAAAGCCCCATTTGCGGAGGGTTTTATGTTTCTGCTTTAATTGGAAGAAAAGTGCAGCTGAAGTGCATCGAATGCTTGTAGAAGTTTATGTTGACAATGCTCCATGATAAATCATGCAGGGAATGGTATCTACGTATCAAGAATGGTTAATGGTGAATAAAGAATGGTAAATCGTGAATGATAAATGGTGAATAGTTTTGTATACTATGAGCTGCTTCAAACTGGTGATTCCATTATGGGCGATTGGTATAGGCTACAATTGATTCATATTCATTTGAACCGTGCATTACGAGAAAAAAGGGCGGAATACGAGCAAAGAAATGACCAAGATATTCTTCTGCATAATAACGGTCAGCCTGACGTCTCAAAAGTAGTAAAAAAAATTTGGAAACGCTCAAGTGGGATATTTTACCGCACCCGCTGTATTCTTTGGACATTGCTCCTTCTGATTACTTGTTGTTCCGACGGATGCAGCATGATTTTGCAGGTCACCAGTTCACTTCTTTCGCAGAAATCGAAAATAGGCTCCTAACTTGAATCGTCTCAAGAGACGAGACATTTTTTCGAGATGGAATTCGAAAATTGCCTGAGAGGTGGGAAAAAGTAGCAGTATCTAAAAGTAGTATACTCTTTGAATAATCTGATGTAGTCTGTTCTGAAATAAATGCATTTTTGACCACAAAAAAACGGACCGAACTAATTCGTTCTCCCAATAGTACATATTTTTTTATTTCACATTCAAAATTATTATCACAAACTATTTAACACAGTGTATTATAGGTAAGTAAACAACTTTGAAACTAATTTTTTTCATTGTGTGCCGTCAAATTTCGAAATCGTTTAAAGTGTGCC